>NC_090940.1:101180119-101320119 GCF_040938575.1 Ambystoma mexicanum
ATTTAAGGAGCTTAATTCTCACCTGGAGAGGGTGTGGGTGGAGTGTCGCCTTCGCGGTTCCCACAAGCGGTGGTTCTTCCCCAAAGCCCCTCTTACTCTGGGGCCAGGCAAGATATTCCATGCCGACCACTTGACAATGATCCTATTGGGATATAGGACAGGGGTCTGCCACCGGCAGCACAACAGATCTTTTCAACTACAACTCTGATAATCCTTTGCCACTGACTGTGCTTGCTAGGGATGATGGGAGTTGTGGTCCCAGAGATCTCAAGAGCCAATGGCTGCAGACTCGTGATTTAGGGCAATGTATCCCTAGTCTATTAATTGAACTGTGAGGTTGCCACTTCTAGGGAATACAGCTGGCTCTCTGCTACCCTTGGAATGGGCCAATGAGCCATTTCTTCCTGCTGACTCATTATATGGAAAGCAGTGAAGATGATTTCCTGTCTGTATGTTGACAACCTCCTCAAAGTTGAATACTCCAAATTGACTCCATGCACACCCAATGTATGCAAATATAATGCACTTCTGGGCAATCCCTCACATTAAAATTGGATGAATCCATGGACTATTGAATGTGTCTGTTTACTGAATATGTATGAATTCAATTGATCAAGTGTTTGATGTGTGACTAAGTCTTCACCTGCCCTCCCAGACACGCAGCAGCTTATTTTTGAACTGGCAGGAAACTACGACACTGACAGTGCCAACATAGCAGCGGTCTATAGTGTCATTATATAGTGTTACTACTGGCGACCACAGAATGTGACGAAGAGACTCTCTTCATAAACTCTACAAAAATCCCAAAAAAACTAAAAGAAATCGACTGGATTCAAACCAGTGAGGCAGCCTCAAAGAACAAACTTACACAGCATCTACCGCCTAATATCAGAAGATTCAACAAGCTACAACCATATATCAAAAAGTTCCCTTCGAGACAAGCACGAGATCTAATTATGAGAGCTCGACTGAACCTACTTCGAACGAATGAAATCTTGGCAATTAGAGGGCTCTCTTTATCAAACAAGTGCTGCTTCTGCAAAACACCAGAAGTAACAGAGACAATCCGGCACCTGCTTTTGACATGCTCCAGTACTGCCAGGATCAGAACGGTATACCTGACAAGGACTTTTTCGGATCACATTCTAAGCGACCAAGAAGTATGTTGGTCTAGACTGATGGCCGGGGACAGATCTTCTTGGCAACTGGCCGCCTACAAAATGTTGGACTATATAAATACTGAACTTCTTAGCAGGCCATCGCCAGTCTAATGGCGCTCAAAAGGCTTCTATCTTCATACTGCCACACCTAGACTGAAAATCAAATGTCTTCTCTTTGTAAAAATCATATTGATTAAAACAAATAAAAAAATAAAAAAAATAGTGTCATAGACCTATGGATGCAAAACCATTGGATGTGCCTGAACAACACCAAGACGGAACTAATCATCTTTGGATCCCGTCAGGCAAGATCCAAACTTGGAGCACAGTACAAAGCCTTCTCCATTAAAGAAGCCATCATACCAGTAATGCCCCAAGTAAAAACACTGGGGATGATGGTTGAAGCATCAGTTGGCGCTGGGGCTCAGGTTAACTACTTGCACAAAAACAGCGGGTACTACTTGCGCCTATTAAGAGCCATCAGACCCTTCATTAATGAAGCGAACACTGCAACCATTGCGAGACCAATATTATCGTCGCGCCAGGATTACGAAACGCCTTGTTGCTGGGAGCCACCAAGAGAGAGCTACAAAGGTGTCAAGTGATGCAAAATGAAGCAGTTCACATAATCAAGAGAATTAAATATACAGATCACATATCCACAGGAAGAAAGGAGCTCCATGTTTCAGAATAGAGGACAGAGTCAAGTTTAAGGCCATGACGATAGTCCACCGATGCCTTTTTGGAAAGGCACCGACCTATTTCAAAAAAAATATTCTCACTGTATGTGCCCAGGAGGTGTTTAAGATCAGCAGCTGCAGGTTTCTTGAACATACCCGACGTTGAGCTGGCATCAGGTCGAAGAAGATCTTTCCCGGTCAAGGCCGCAAATTCTTGGAATGAGCTACCGGCTGTTCTGAGACAGGATGGAAACTATCCTAGTTTCAGGAAAGCACTGAAAATGTTGCTTTTCCAATAATTCCTCAAAGAGTCATGTGACCCTATAGGACCCTGCTAGGGCACCGAGAACACGGAAAGGCTTTCCTATCTGTGAATTTTGCATCACTGGTTTCTCCGCGCCCTGATGCCTGCAGGCTTACGGCGCGCAACAAGCACACAGACATAGACAGAGGCCTGGAAAAAAGGAAAAGTTTCTCCCAATTTCCTCATAGCACACAGGTCTGCAACCTTTGGCCCTACCAGTGTTTTGGACTACAACATCCAATAACCGTGCCCACCATAGTCAATGGTGAAGAATATTGGGAGTTGTCATGGGCGTAACTTTAGGGGGGAGGGGGGTGTTTGTCCCCCCCAACTTTCATGGCACACGATTTTGTCCCCATTCATTTGAATGAGGCATTTTTTTTCAGATGACATGTCCCCCCCCAACATTTTCAGCAACGTTACTCCACTGGGAGTTGTAGTCCTTAACTCCTGGAGAGGAACAGGCTGTAGACCCGTGTTTAGCCATACATCTTTTGCAGACATTAGTGATACGCTACTTGCATGCTCCCCGATTCTGAAGATCTCTGTCCCCCCATAGCCCCTGTCTTGCCTTTTTGTTCTAACGCCCTGGACAACCACACTTTAAGAGCCACTGTGGGTGGCAAGGAAGAGCAGTCATTGTTGGCTCCAGCCTGCCACTGCTGTGCTGCCATTACACTTGCTGTTACTAATGCTTCGGCAACATGTTCTGTGTCTTCCCTGCCATGCAAAGCCCAGGGAAATGAACAAGAGCTAATTAATGTTGGCTTCCACAAAGCTGTTACATCATCAGTGGCATGGGGTGGCAGCGGATCCGCTGAATGCGTTCTCCTTGATTTAATTAAATGAATCTTACATGAAAAAAGTGCACAGTGCGAGGAAGGCCTGATTCGCCAAACGGATGTCTCCTGAATGTCAATATCTTAAAATGTCAAGATATCATTGTAGATGCTGACGTCTTGGAATTTTTCACCACAATGGCCTAATTGGTCACGGTAGGATAGCTCAGGGGCAACATGCTCGCCTTGGAAACACAGGTTTGATCCCCGGGTCCGCGCTTAGAAACCTCTGGGTATTAAGCACGTTATAAATAACCCATCATCATGACATATCATACTTATAATCCCCAACACTCATGAAGGCTCAAGGATAGACACATGCGTAAAAGGGAGGAGAGGATGAGACAAGCATGTGGAAAACGCATTTAAATTCTCAATGCGGACAAAATCAAGGCAGAGGGGTGCACATCTTTGATTGGAGGAGAGTAGCCGGTCATGATGTGAGACTGGGTGTGGGGATGGGGGTGGGGCTGAGGAGAAACTTTGGAAATATCATTTTGCAGAAAGGAGAGTGAATGCTTTGTAAATGTTCATGCTGAAATGGTGCCAAAGCAGCATCCATTTATTTATTTATTTATTTATTTATTTTGGTGTATTTGGTTAAATACAAACCTTTACACATCCAAGCAAGAATTAGTACCACATACAAGTCTCAAAATGACACACCTGGATCCCATCTCACTACATTTAAAAGAATAAAACAATATAGATAAAACTATATCACCACAAGCTCATAAATGATTTATACTCAAATCAGTCTAAGCATTAAAAAAGAGATTTAAAAAAAACTGTTTTCTCCACTTCCAATTTACAGTTTGGCCAATTTACAAAGAACGCTTGAGGCGGCTAAAATGCACACATTTGTCGTGGCACAAATTGCGCCTGATTTACCAAACTGTGTGAAAAAGGGCCATTTGCAACTAGTCACAATGAAAAACAAAACATAACGATGACAATGAGCATTGTTCTCTGGAGTGGTTCCACCTGGCAGGAATCCCAACAGATGCTGGGTAGGAAATTGCCTCAGAACTCACTGGTTTAGAGGAAGGAGGTCAGATACTTCTATCATTGGCTGCATGGACCTGACCAGGTGGAGTGCCTAACCAAAGTCACCTTTGCGCATGGCACACAATCATGATGACCTGGAAAACCGTTCTAGAAAACACAACTTCAAAATAATGACATCAGGGAAGCAGAAGGGAAAGAATTAAAGGGCACTCAGGATCTGATTCCGGCACTCACTGAACTTTCAAGTAGGAAGTACAGCAAGCCCACAGAATCCATTGACGGAGCCAAAGACTCGAGTCTGTAGGATACTTGACGACCCTGGTGGAGCTTGACTTTGTTTGTGTATTAACTTCCACTTTCAATGACTTCTCGCGCTTTGAAACACTTGTGTGTAGGCGCGTTATAAATGCCATATCATATCATATAATTTCTGAAATCTTAAGGTGGGTTTTAGGAGGAGGTTTGGTTGATGGTGACTAACACATTGATTATAATAATAATAATAATTCATGTATTTATTACATAGCGCTACACACCCATAGGTCTCAGAGCGCTGAACTAACAGAAGACATTATTATCCCACAGAGTGGTACTCAATTTATTGACCTCGGAAGGACGAAAGGCTGAGTTCACTATGCCGGGATTTGAACCTGCAACAGAAGGCTGCACACAGATATTGGGGGCAAGTGCTTAGCTCACTGTGCTATCTAACCGGTTATTATGGTTTTTGTATTGAAATATTTTGGTGGCTATTAGGATATAGAGATAATGCACAGGTGGTGGAGTAGTGGTCTACTTTGTTACAGTTAACACTTATGTTAGGCACCTTTCTTTTTTACGCTTTGAGTTGTTGTTACTCACCTACTTAGGAGTCAGTCAATTGTATCCATATAAGTTAAAATATTCAGACTACTATAAGTCTTATGTTTTACCTACATTCTTTCTTTGTCAAACCGTAGATGACATTCCCTGAAGAAGAGTTGATGAAGTGGAAACACGTTGGACATAGCCTGTAAGGACAGCCATGGAGTTCTGCCTAGATATGTGGGTAGCCTAAAATTGCAACTAGAAGAAAGCACATGCAGGTTAACACATGTGGCACACCTAGAGCATTTACGCCTAACTTGTTTAGCCTGCCCATGATGCCCAAAGATATATGTTGTTAACCCTCCATTGCACTTATAACTGCTTGAGTTATTAGACTCTAGAACATGGAAGATATGTAGTAAGACTATACAGGTAACCTGTTTATTGCGCTCAGAGAATCCTATTGGCCTAGTTTCTACGGTAGCCTGTCTGTCCCGCCTAGAAGATGTTTTAGGACAGCCAGTCTATTGCACTTGGTAGACTTGAGGGTAGCCTCCAAAGTGCCTAGAAAGATTAGATGAGACAGCAACATCAAAGATAAGCTCCATCTAAGCTTAAGGTCTGTATAAACGCATCACTTCGGTGGACATCTCCTGCAGGCACAGCTATCCATCCACGCACTCTAGAATGCAGCTACGACTACGCTTTGCACTGAAACACCAGACTTGCCTCAATTCTTCTGCCATTAGAATACAGTGACAACGTGTGACAAATTTCGGTCTAGCTGAGTACAGATCAATTTTCCTGCACTTGCGCTCTGTCGTGACCTCCCTCAGCATCCATCCGCATGCCTGACCTCTTGGGTTGCTCAGCCCGTCTAAGTCCTAATCTTGGAACAATGCACACACGTACCCTAAGCCTCCTCTTAGAACTTTCCTATACCTGGACTTTGGTGCCCAAGGGTGTTCCTACCACAAAGCACTTTGAGGCCATACAAATGGGAAAAGGTGCTATACACATGACTATTACAATACAATATAATACAGCAGTCATGGCAACTCACTTGCTATGTGTACTAAGCAAGTTGTTGTGCTCGGTTTGTCAATCACATTAAGTACATCAGAGTAATGTTTACTGGATTAGTTACATTTCGGCTTCTGAGTGTGTCATTTTAGGATTTTAATTTACTCAACGTTTTATTAATGTAAGGAATTCTTCATGAATATTTTTCATTTAATTGAATCTTAAGGGCATTATTCAACAAGTGTCTACACCGGTCCCGAGTATCCAGCATCTTATGCTGTTCTGTTGCTGAAATTCCCTATTCTACCCTCGCATTCCAGGTAGTTGGTTTTTTGGCCTGCATATTTAAATCCATCAAAACTTTGATGGCGTATTTTTAAATAGTTGGTCACATATCGTTCAATGGATTTAACTCGTGCAGATCATAACCATCACAAAAAATACTAAGCTGATATTGTCCACTCGTATCCAAATACAAGTTACAATAACGAATAGAATGAAAATGTCTATTACAAAGATGGTCCTGATGAAATAAGAATCACACTCACAAACTTGAAGAAGATAAACAACCCAAAAGTGGAGGCCTGCTGAATGGAGTGGGGGGCGGGGGGGGCGGGGGGAGACACAATTCAAAGAGTGACTTCCAATCTGAGGAACAGACAGATATCGGGGGTAACTTCTGGGAGGGATATGCAATAAATAGAAATAACTTCTAACTCTTTGCTAACAGTCTTAACAAACTGAAGGTAACAGTACTATTGGTAAACAGCTCCATGGGCCTCATTACGACCCAGGCGGTAAGGGGTCAACGGCGCCGTAAAAGATGGCGGCGCCATTAACCCCTTACCGCCTAATTACGAGGTCCCTTTGCGGGTCCCTACCTTAACGGCTGGTGTTACCAGCCGTTAAGGATTGGGCCCGCAAAGGGACCTTGGAGGCAATTACGGTACTGCAATTTGCAGTACCGTAATTACCGCCTTCCCCATTCCCATTGAGCCCTATGGGGCAAAAATGGGAATGGGGAAGGGCCAATGGTGAATGGGGAATTACCGCCTCGCCAACCTTGTGATGGGGCGGTAATTCCGCCATTCACCATGGCGGATTCTGGCATCAACCATGGCGCTATCAGCGCCATGGTTAACGCCTGGGTCGTAATGACCCCCATATCTTTACTCCCAATGTAATTACCGCTTGGGTCCTTCCCGCAAAGTAAATACGTCAGAGCTCTTTCCGTCTATGCCTGGTCCAATACTGACCCTTTTCTTTGAAGGGGAGTCCCCTGTTCAGCTCCCACTCCTATGCCTCAAACACCCACAAAGGGCATGTTTTATCCACACTTCACCCCCTATCCTTACTGGCACCCTGGGTACTTACCTGCGTCTCCTGCCACGGCTCTGCTTCTACCTCATCCACTCTGCATCCAGTACACCTGTCACTCAGCCCCTAAAAATCCCCTGCTTGCCCTCTACCCGCCCACTGCTCCACTCCATGCAGACACCCTCTCGCACAGCTCCACGCAGAACGATACATACTTTGCTGTGATGCGAGTGCAATGCAGTAAAGACCCACATTGCAGCGTGCCAAAGAAACGTCAAATGGTAAACACATTTATTCTGACTTAGGAGCTGATCTAAAATAGATGTTTCCTATTTAGATACATAAGGTGTGATAAGCCGTTTTGCAAGGATCTTAGTTTGACATATTTCAGTGTTAATATGAAATATGTATAAAGAATATTTTCAAAAATCAACAAAACAAGGGAAGAATAGGATTCTGTCGTTATAGAAAAAAATTGGTGCTTGGCTCTGAAAATATATGACTAATAAAAAATAAGCCCTGTAAGTTGCTCGCCATTTAAAGTGTGAACTATTGAACAAGTATATTAAGGACCTGATTCACAGAAGCATTTTATAATGGTGCAATCCTATTGGAAAACACTGAATCAGGCCCTAAGTGTTTCAACCTTCCACGACACCTGAGTGGGACTCATTCATGGGGGTTCTCTGTCTTCTTTCAAGGTGGTCAGATCTTCCACCCTTCTACAATATCACAGTGGGGTTCTTCAGTGTGAGCTTGAGAGGGGGATGGTTTGCGCTATATGCGGAGTGCGGGGGGCAGATCATGAACGGCGCTGTATGAGTGTCCATGGTTGGCCTGTTCTGTCAGGGGTGAGTGTGAGGGCTCAACCATCACAGGTTCTATGCTGTTTATGTGGTTGTTATGTGGTCGGACCCATTTGAGGTTAGGTCTAGATGGCCTTCCCATTGTCAGCTGTGTTAGATTGTGGACATAGAGCTTTGCAGGTGTGGGTGGTTATTAGGTGGGTGTGGATGTGGCAGTGTGTGTGGATTGATGGTTAGGTGGTTGTGGATGCAGCAGTGTGTGTGTGGATTGATTGTAAGGTGGTTGTGTATACGGCAGTGTGTGTGTGGATTGATGGTAAGATGGTTGTGGATGCAGCAGTGTGTGTGTGGATTGATGGTACGTGGTTGTGGATGCAGTAGTATGTGTGTGGATTGATGGTTAGGTGGTTGTGTAAGCGGCAGTGTGTGTGTGGATTGATGGTTAGATGGTTGTGGATGCGGCAGTGTGTATGTGGATTGATGATAAGGCATTTGTGGATGCAGCAGTGTGTGTGTGGATTGATGGTTCGTGGTTGTGGATGCGGCAGTGTGTGTGTGGATTGATGGTAAGGCGGTTGTGGATGTGGCAGTGTGTGTGTGGATTGATGGTACGTGGTTGTGAATGCGGCAATGTGTGTGGATTGATGGTAAGGCGCTTGTGGATGCGGCAGTGTGTGTGTGGATTGATGGTATGTGGTTGTGGATGTGGCAGTGTGTGTGTGGATTGATGATAAGGCAGTTGTGGCAGTGTGTGTGTGTGTGTGTGTGTGTGGATTGATGGTTAGGTGGTTGTGGATGCAGCAGTGTGTGTGTGGATTGATTGTAAGGTGGTTGTGTATGTGGCAGTGTGTGTGTGGATTGATGGTTAGCTGGTTGTGGATACAGCAGTGTGTGTGTGGATTGATGGTACGTGGTTGTGGATGCAGCAGTATGTGTGTGGATTGATGGTTAGGTGGTTGTGTAAGCGGCAGTGTGTGTGTGGATTGATGGTTAGGTGGGTGTGGATGCAGCAGTGTGTGTGTGGATTGATGGTAAGGCGGTTGTGGATGCAGCAGTGTGTGTGTGGATTGATTGTAAGGTGCTTGTGTATGTGGCAGTGTGTGTGTGGATTGATGGTAAGGCGGTTGTGGATGCAGCAGTGTGTGTGGATTGATGTTTAGGTGGTTGTGTAAGCGGCAGTGGGTGTGTGGATTGATGGTTAGGTGGGTGTGGATGCAGCAGTGTGTGTGTGGATTGATGGTAAGGCGGTTGTGGATGCAGCAGTGTGTGTGTGGATTGATTGTAAGGTGGTTGTGTATGCGGCAGTGTGTGTGTGGATTGATGGTAAGGCGGTTTTGGATGCAGCAGTGTGTGTGGATTGATGGTACGTGGTTGTGGATGCGGAAGTTTGTGTGTGGATTGATGGTAAGGCGCTTGTGGATGCAGCAGTGTGTGTGTGGATTGATGGTACGTGGTTGTGGATGCAGCAGTGTGTGTGTAGATTGATGGTACGTGGTTGTGGATGCGGCAGTATGTGTGTGGATTGATGGTACGTGGTTGTGGATGCGGAAGTTTGTGTGTGGATTGATGGTAAGGCGCTTGTGGATGCAGCAGTGTGTGTGTGGATTGATGGTACGTGGTTGTGGATGCAGCAGTGTGTGTGTAGATTGATGGTACGTGGTTGTGGATGCGGCAGTATGTGTGTGGATTGATGGTAAGGCGGTTGTGGATGCAGCAGTGTGTGTGTGTGTGCGTGGATTGATGGTCCGGTAGTTGGGGATGCGCCACTGTGCCTGTGGATTGATGATAAAGCGGTTGTGAATGCAGCAGTGTGTGTGTGTGTGGACTGATGGTTAGGCGGTTGTGGATGCGGCAGTGTGTGTGGATTGATGGTGAATTTGAGGCTGTTTTGCATGAGTGGAATGGCTGGAGAGGCAGATGTGGTTGGATAGTTGTAGGCCGCCTTTCTCTAGAATACACTTCCCATGTCATGAACCTTGCTGACAGGTGAGCCATCACTGCAATTCAATGTCATTGTTTTACTACTGTCATTTAAAAATGCCTGTACTGCAAGCACAAAGTGCGCATTCATTCACATCCACCTATCTCTGTTTAGCAGTATATGTTTTTCTGATTACCAGATGTTTTTTGGGGTTCCACGTCGTTCCATCGAAGTGAACTACTTGGTTGAGATTCACTTTGATGCATTTACTTAGATTTTTTTTTATAATGGTGGTTGGTGGGGTCCCCCCATACAAACTCAAAACCCCTAGCTTTCCCAGTCCCCCCACCCTTACACCTCTTGCATGCAAATAAACATATTTAAATTATTACCCCACGAAGTAAAAGGTGTCAAAGTCAGTTATCACCAAGTAGTTCACTTCGATGAAACAACTGTGCACTGTTTTTTGGCCATAAGGTTTCCTTGTTGTTCAAACAGACTATTCACTTTTGTACAAATATGGCGCAGGTTGCTGTGCGTTGCTGTGGGTGTATATGAATTTTCAGACTTATGCTACGGATTGCCGCCTGCTATGTTTTGCAGTGCGTGGCGCAGCGCCATGAAGCGACTGCAACATAGCGCTCAGTACTTGTTCATGGTTACCAGGGCCGGCCGTAGGCATGGGCAGTGTGTGCCGTCGCCCTGGGCCTGTTTTCTCATGGGCCCCGCAGCCGCACCAGCTATATAGAGTATAGGTAGGGTGACCAGACGTCCCGGTTTTCCCGCCCTGCGTTTTAATTTTAAAAACCCTGTCAAGGGTGGTAGCCACGGTCCCGGTTTTTACTGGAACCCGATTTCGAAATCCCGAAATTGGGTCCTGGCGTGACTCTTCCTGCGTGAATGGGGATGTGAAATGCTTTTCACACACCCATTTTCTCCCCCTTCCCCTCCCCAGCGCCCTCCTCCAATGAGAGGAGTCTGCCTGAGAGCACCACCCCCTGCCAAAGGCTAGCGACATAGCAGTAGGACTACGGTTTTATTTGTATCTACAGTTGTCCTATTTTTATGTCTATGGCCTGTCCGAGTTTAAAAAAAATATATATGGTCACCTTAAGTATAGGAAATAATGCCAATTGCTTTAAAGGGGGGCTGCGTGTCTGCGCTAATTCCAGTCTTAGCAAGACCGTGTTTGCAGCTCCCGCACCCCTGTGACTCTCTTCTAGAGAGTGAGACACATATCCACTCGGCCCACCTCCCCAGCAGCCCATCAGACCCCGCGCAGCCTCCCAGTTAGGATTCGTCACGATCTTTGTTTTAGCAGAGCGTTTAAAGTGGAAGCTTTTTTTAAGTAATGGGCTATTTAAGAACCATTGTTTTGGACAAGGCATTCAAAAGGGGTATTTTATTTTGAGAGCACAAACAAAAAAGGTTTGCTGTCCAAATCTGTCTAAGCTATGTTAACATAAAAGCTGTAAACTCTCTTTTGCTGGTTTTCATGTGCACACTTTGTGATGTGCCAAATAGGTTTATTTTGTTCTGTAGAATTTCACATATCACATGCAACATATTAAGCATGCTGTTGGCGAATCATGTAAAACTCCCAGGTTACCTTTTCACATTATCTTTTGTTATGAGTCTAAGTATTGAAAGAAAGACTACAAGCCATTTTGTATCTTTTTGCTGAACTGCATTCTGGTATTTGTAGTCTTTAAGATGGGGAAATAACACAACAGTTGAACTTTTTCCGTTTAACATTTCTATAAGGATTCTTATGTTTCTGGAGAAGATTAATGACATGTGCACTTTTCAAGTCCTCTTTATAAAAAAGAGTATTTTAGAAGCCAAACACTGGGCTGAGGAGGGGAAAGGATCAGCGGGCAAACTGGTTGTGATGATTGACCAGGTTCATCCACGAAGAGACTGAAGAGGTTGTCCTCCCCGCTCCTTTGCTGATTTTCAGGGTACAAGTTGAGCGTACATGTGGGTTGACAGCGTCCCCCCACCTTTTCACAGTGTGGACGCCACCCCCCTTGGGTGTTTATGAGGCCAGAATGCAAGAACATTTAGTTTGCTTAAGTGCTCGTCCACCACGATTTGAACCCAGGTACTCTGGACACACACTTACCCACAAGACCATATGAACGTATCTTTAAGGCACATGTCTTCTATTGGTATTTTGCTTTTAAAGGAATATTTCAATATAGATGTTTGGGTTTAAAAGGGGTGCACCTTTTATTCTTTGCCAGCAGTGTTATAGGAACATCTCCTCTCTCTGATTATTATTTGGATATTTATGATTCATTTTTTGATAGACAATGCTCATTAATTTTGTGAATTTTCTTCTATTAGGGAAGGCCAGTTGAATTAAATTTGCGTATTTCACTTTTAGATACTTTGAGTCCCCCCTGTGCGTGTGTTAATGAGCCCCGCCCCACTTGTTTTTTTACTAGAGCCCTATTGATATCATTTGAAGACCTGTGGAATTGCTTACTCTGGCTGCTTTAATACGCTCCCTGTAAATAGGTTGTGCTTCGATAAGCTATATCCACAGTTAATATTCATTCACTAATCATCCGTTTATTTGATTCCCACGGATATTAAAGACTAGGTTTGTGACATCATTTTCAGCAATTGAAATAAGGGGGCGCCACACATATTTTTCCACCTAGGGCCCCGCAAATCCTAGGGCCGGCCCTGGTGGTGACTCATGTGCTTGTTCTGTGTTCACAACATGATTTCATTGGGATCTGTGTGCATGTCCTTATGCACAGCTTTAGGAATAAATGAGGGTAAGCAGAGTAGGGAGGATAGGGAGGGAGAGGACATGAGGGTAAGCAGAGTAGGTGAGACAGGCAGGGAGAGGACATGAGGATAAGCAGAGTAGGTGAGACAGGCAGGGAGAGGACATGAGGGTAAGCAGAGATGTGAAGATAGGCAGGGAGAGGACATGAGGGTAAGCAGAGTAGGGAAGATGGGCAGGGAGAGGTCATGAGGGTAAGCAGAGTAGGTGAGACAGGCAGGGAGAGGACATGAGGGTAAGCAGAGATGGGAAGATAGGCAGGGAGAGGACATGAGGGTAAGCAGAGTAGGTGAGACAGGCAGGGAGAGGACATGAGGGTAAGCAGAGATGGGAAGATAGGCAGGGAGAGGACATGAGGGTAAGCAGAGTAGGGAAGATGGGCAGGGAGAGGTCATGAGGGTAAGCAGAGTAGGTGAGACAGGCAGGGAGAGGACATGAGGGTAAGCAGAGTAGGGAAGATAGGGAGGGAGAGGATATGAGGGTAAGCAGAGTAGGGAAGATGGGCAGGGAGAGGACAGGAGGGTAAGCAGAGTAGGTGAGACAGGCAGCGAGAGGTCATGAGGGTAAGCAGAGTACGGAAGATAGGGATGGAGAGGAAATGAGGGTAAGCAGAGTAGGGAAGATGGGCAGGGAGAGGACATGAGGGTAAGCAGAGTAGGTGAGACAGGCAGGGAGAGGACATGAGGGTAAGCAGAGTAGGTGAGACAGGCAGGGAGAGGACATGAGGATAAGCAGAGTAGGTGAGACAGGCAGGGAGAGGACATGAGGGTAAGCAGAGTAGGGAAGATAGGCAGGGAGAGGACATGAGGGTAAGCAGAGTAGGGAAGATGGGCAGGGAGAGGACATGAGGGTAAGCAGAGTAGGTGAGACAGGCAGGGAGAGGACATGAGGGTAAGCAGAGATGGGAAGATAGGCAGGGAGAGGACATGAGGGTAAGCAGAGTAGGGAAGATGGGCAGGGAGAGGTCATGGGGGTAGGCAGAGTAGGTGAGACAGGCAGGGAGAGGACATGAGGGTAAGCAGAGTAGGGAAGATAGGGAGGGAGAGGATATGAGGGTAAGCAGAGTAGGGAAGATGGGCAGGGAGAGGACAGGAGGGTAAGCAGAGTAGGTGAGACAGGCAGCGAGAGGTCATGAGGGTAAGCAGAGTACGGAAGATAGGGATGGAGAGGAAATGAGGGTAAGCAGAGTAGGGAAGATGGGCAGGGAGAGGACATGAGGGTAAGCAGAGTAGGTGAGACAGGCAGGGAGAGGACATGAGGGTAAGCAGAGTAGGTGAGACAGGTAGGGAGAGGACATGACGGTAAGCAGAGTAGGGAAGATAGGGAGGGAGAGGAAATTAGGGTAAGCAGAGTAGGGAAGATGGGCAGGGAGAGGACATGAGGGTAAGCAGAGTAGGTGAGACAGGCAGGGAGAGGACATGAGGGTATGCAGAGTAGGGAAGATAGGGGGGGAGAGGACATGAGGGTAAGCAGAGTAGGGAAGATGGGCAGGGAGAGGACATGAGGGTAAGCAGAGAAGGTGAGGCAGGCAGGGAGAGGACATGAGGGTAAGCAGATTAGGGAAGATAGGGAGGGAGAGGACATGAAGGTAAGCAGAGTAGGGAAGATGGGCAGGGAGAGGACATGAGGGTAAGCAGAGTAGGGAAGATAGGGAGGGAGAGGAAATGAGGGTAAGCAGAGTAGGGAAGATGGGCAGGGAGAGGACATGAGGGTAAGCAGAGTAGGTGAGACAGGCAGGGAGAGGACATGAGGGTAAGCAGAGATGGGAAGATAGGCAGGGAGAGGACATGAGGGTAAGCAGAGTAGGGAAGATGGGCAGGGAGAGGTCATGAGGGTAAGCAGAGTAGGTGAGACAGGCAGGGAGAGGACATGAGGGTAAGCAGAGTAGGGAAGATAGGGAGGGAGAGGATATGAGGGTAAGCAGAGTAGGGAAGATGGGCAGGGAGAGGACAGGAGGGTAAGCAGAGTAGGTGAGAAAGGCAGCGAGATGTCATGAGGGTAAGCAGAGTACGGAAGATAGGGATGGAGAGGAAATGAGGGTAAGCAGAGTAGGGAAGATGGGCAGGGAGAGGACATGAGGGTAAGCAGAGTAGGTGAGACAGGCAGGGAGAGGACATGAGGGTAAGCAGAGTAGGTGAGACAGGTAGGGAGAGGACATGACGGTAAGCAGAGTAGGGAAGATAGGGAGGGAGAGGAAATTAGGGTAAGCAGAGTAGGGAAGATGGGCAGGGAGAGGACATGAGGGTAAGCAGAGTAGGTGAGACAGGCAGGGAGAGGACATGAGGGTATGCAGAGTAGGGAAGATAGGGAGGGAGAGGACATGAGGGTAAGCAGAGTAGGTGAGACAGGCAGGGAGAGGACATGAGGGTATGCAGAGTAGGGAAGATAGGGAGGGAGAGGACATGAGGGTAAGCAGAGTAGGTGAGACAGGCAGGGAGAGGACATGAGGGTAAGCAAAGTAGAGAAGATATGGAGGGAGAGGACATGAGGGTAAGCAGAGTAGGGAAGATAGGGAGGGAGAGGAAATGAGGGTAAGCAGAGTAGGGAAGATGGGCAGGGAGAGGACATGAGGGTAAGCAAAGTAGGGAAGATATGGAGGGAGAGGACATGAGGGTAAGCAGAGTAGGGAAGATAGGGAGGGAGAGGAAATGAGGGTAAGCAGAGTAGGTGCGACAGGCAGGGAGAGGACATGAGGGTATGCAGAGTAGGGAAGATAGGGAGGGAGAGGACATGAGGGTAAGCAGAGTAGGTGAGACAGGCAGGGAGAGGACATGAGGGTAAGCAAAGAAGGGAAGATATGGAGGGAGAGGACATGAGGGTAAGCAGAGTAGGGAAGATAGGGAGGGAGAGGAAATGAGGGTAAGCAGAGTAGGGAAGATAGGGAGGGAGAGGAAATGAGGGTAAGCAGAGTAGGGAAGATGGGCAGGGAGAGGACATGAGGGTAAGCAGAGTAGGTGACACAGGCAGGGAGAGGCCATGAGGGTAAGCAGAGTAGGGAAGATAGGGAGGGAGAGGATATGAGGGTAAGCAGAGTAGGGAAGATGGGCAGGGAGAGGACATGAGGGTAAGCAAAGTAGTGAAGATGGGCAGGGAGAGGACATGAGGGTAAGCAGAGTAGGGAAGATAGGGAGGGAGAGGAAATGAGGGTAAGCAGAGTAGGTGAGACAGGTAGGGAGAGGAAATGAGGGTAAGCAGAGTAGGGAAGATAGGGAGAGAGAGGAAATTAGGGTAAGCAGAGTAGGGAAGATGGGCAGGGAGAGGACATGAGGGTAAGCAGAGTAGGTGAGACAGGTAGGGAGAGGACATGACGGTAAGCAGAGTAGGGAAGATAGGGAGGGAGAGGAAATTAGGGTAAGCAGAGTAGGGAAGATGGGCAGGGAGAGGACATGAGGGTAAGCAGAGTAGGTGAGACAGGCAGGGAGAGGACATGAGGGTAAGCAGAGTAGGGAAGATAGGGTGGGAGAGGACATGAGGGTAGGCAGAGTAGGGAAGATGGGCAGGGAGAGGACATGAGGGTAAGCAGAGTAGGGAAGATGGGCAGGGAGAGGGCAGGAGGGTAAGCAGAGTAAGTGAGACAGGCAGGGAGAGGACATGAGGGTAAGCAGAGTAGGGAATATAGGGTGGGAGAGGAAATGAGGGTAAGCAGAGTAGGGAAGATGGGCAGGGAGAGGACATGAGGGTAAGCAGAGAAGGTGAGGCAGGCAGGGAGAGGACATGAGGGTAAGCAGAGTAGGGAAGATAGGGAGGGAGAGGACATGAAGGTAAGCAGAGTAGGGAAGATGGGCAGGGAGAGGACATGAGGGTAAGCAGAGTAGGGAAGATAGGGAGGGAGAGGAAATGAGGGTGAGCAGAGTAGGGAAGATGGGCAGGGAGAGGACATGAGGGTAAGCAGAGTAGATGAGACAGGCAGGGAGAGGACATGAGGGTAAGCAGAGTAGGGAAGATAGGGAGGGAGAGGACATGAGGGTAAGCAGAGTAGGGAAGATAGGGAGGGAGAGGACATGAGGGTAAGCAGAGTAGGTGAGACAGGCAGGGAGAGGACATGAGGGTAAGCAGAGAAGGTAAGATAGGGAGGGAGAGGACATGAGGGTAAGCAGAGCAGGGAAGATAGGGAGGGAGAGGACATGAAGGTAAGCAAAGTAGGGAAGATGGGCAGGGAGAGGACATGAGGGTAAGCAGAGTAGGGAAGATGGGTAGGGAGAGGACATGAGGGTAAGCAGAGTAGGGAAGATAGGGAGGGAGAGGACATGAGGGTAAGCAGAGTAGGGAAGATGGGCAGAGAGAGGATATGAGGGTAAGCAGAGTAGGGAAGATAGGGAGGGAGAGGATATGAGGGTAAGCAGAGTAGGGAAGATGGGCAGGGAGAGGATATGAGGGTAAGCAGAGTAGGGAAGATGGGCAGGGAGAGGATATGAGGGTAAGCAGAGTAGGGAGAATAGGCAGGGAGAGGACATGAGGGTACACAGAGGGGGAAGGTGGGCAGGCAGGGGATATGAGGGTAAGCAGAGTAGGGAAGATGGACAGGGAGGAGACATGACGGTAAGCAGAGTAGGGAAGATGGGCAGGAAGTGGACATGAGGGTATGCAGAGTAGCGAAGATGGGAAGGGGGAGGACATGAGGGTAAGCAGAGTAGGGAAGATGGGCAGGGAGAGGACATGAGGGTAAGCAGAGAAGGGAAGATGGGCAGGGAGAGGACATGAGGGTATGCAGAGTAGGGAAGATGGGCAGGGAGAGGACATGAGGGTAAGCAAAGCAGGGAAGATAGGCAGGAAGAGGACATTCGGGTAAGGGAGAGGACATGAGGGTAAGCAGAGTAGGGAAGATAGGCAAGAAGAGGACATTCGGGTAAGGGAGAGGACATGAGGGTAAGCAGAGTAGGGAAGATGGCCAGGGAGAGGACACGAGGGTAAGCAGAGTAGGGAAGATGGGCAGGGAGGGGACATGAGGGTAAGCAGAGTAGGGAAGATAGGGAGGGAGAGGACATGAGGGTAAGCAGAGTAGGGAAGATGGGCAGAGAGGGGACATGACGGTAAGCAGAGTAGGGAAGATGGGCAGGGAGTGGACATGAGGGTATGCGTAGTAGGGAATATAGGCAGGGAGAGAACATGAGGGTAAGCAGAGTACATAAAATGGGTAGGGGGAGGATATGAGAGTAAGCAGAGTAGGGAAGATGGGAAGGGGAGGATATGAGGTTAAGCAGAGTAGGGAAGAAGGGCAGGGAGGGGACATGAGGGTAAACTGAGTAGGGAAGATGGGCAGGGAGAGGACATGATGGTAAGCAGAGTAGGGAAGATAGACAGGGAGAGGACATGAGGGTATGCAGAGTAGGGAATATGGTCAGGGAGAGGACATGAGGGTAAGCAGAGTACAGAAGATGGGCAGGGAGAGGACATGAGGGGAAGCAGAGCAGGGAAGATAGGCAGGGAGAGGGCATGAGGGTAAGCATAATAGGGTAGATGGGTAGGGGGACGACATGAGGGTAAACAGAGTAGGTAAGATAGGGTGGGAGAGGACATGAGGGTAGGCAGAGTAGGGAAGATGGGCAGGGAGAGGACATGAGGGTAAGCAGAGTAGGGAAGATAGGGTGGGAGAGGACATGAGGGTAGGCAGAGTAGGGAAGATGGGCAGGGAGAGGACATGAGGGTAAGCAGAGTAGGGAAGATGGGCAGGGAGAGGGCAGGATGGTAAGCAGAGTAAGTGAGACAGGCAGGGAGAGGACATGAGGGTAAGCAGAGTAGGGAATATAGGGTGGGAGAGGAAATGAGGGTAAGCAGAGAAGGGAAGATGGGCAGGGAGAGGACATGAGGGTAAGCAGAGAAGGTGAGGCAGGCAGGGAGAGGACATGAGGGTAAGCAGAGTAGGGAAGATAGGGAGTGAGAGGACATGAAGGTAAGCAGAGTAGGGAAGATGGGCAGGGAGAGGACATGAGGGTAAGCAGAGTAGGGAAGATAGGGAGGGAGAGGAAATGAGGGTGAGCAGAGTAGGGAAGATGGGCAGGGAGAGGACATGAGGGTAAGCAGAGTAGATGAGACAGGCAGGGAGAGGACATGAGGGTAAGCAGAGTAGGGAAGATAGGGAGGGAGAGGACATGAGGGTAAGCAGAGTAGGGAAGATAGGGAGGGAGAGGACATGAGGGTAAGCAGAGTAGGTGAGACAGGCAGGGAGAGGACATGAGGGTAAGCAGAGAAGGTAAGATAGGGAGGGAGAGGACATGAGGGTAAGCAGAGCAGGGAAGATAGGGAGGGAGAGGACATGAAGGTAAGCAAAGTAGGGAAGATGGGCAGGGAGAGGACATGAGGGTAAGCAGAGTAGGGAAGATGGGTAGGGAGAGGACATGAGGGTAAGCAGAGTAGGGAAGATAGGGAGGGAGAGGACATGAGGGTAAGCAGAGTAGGGAAGATGGGCAGAGAGAGGATATGAGGGTAAGCAGAGTAGGGAAGATAGGGAGGGAGAGGATATGAGGGTAAGCAGAGTAGGGAAGATGGGCAGGGAGAGGATATGAGGGTAAGCAGAGTAGGGAAGATGGGCAGGGAGAGGATATGAGGGTAAGCAGAGTAGGGAGAATAGGCAGGGAGAGGACATGAGGGTACACAGAGGGGGAAGGTGGGCAGGCAGGGGATATGAGGGTAAGCAGAGTAGGGAAGATGGACAGGGAGGAGACATGACGGTAAGCAGAGTAGGGAAGATGGGCAGGAAGTGGACATGAGGGTATGCAGAGTAGCGAAGATGGGAAGGGGGAGGACATGAGGGTAAGCAGAGTAGGGAAGATGGGCAGGGAGAGGACATGAGGGTAAGCAGAGAAGGGAAGATGGGCAGGGAGAGGACATGAGGGTATGCAGAGTAGGGAAGATGGGCAGGGAGAGGACATGAGGGTAAGCAAAGCAGGGAAGATAGGCAGGAAGAGGACATTCGGGTAAGGGAGAGGACATGAGGGTAAGCAGAGTAGGGAAGATAGGCAAGAAGAGGACATTCGGGTAAGGGAGAGGACATGAGGGTAAGCAGAGTAGGGAAGATGGCCAGGGAGAGGACACGAGGGTAAGCAGAGTAGGGAAGATGGGCAGGGAGGGGACATGAGGGTAAGCAGAGTAGGGAAGATAGGGAGGGAGAGGACATGAGGGTAAGCAGAGTAGGGAAGATGGGCAGAGAGGGGACATGACGGTAAGCAGAGTAGGGAAGATGGGCAGGGAGTGGACATGAGGGTATGCGTAGTAGGGAATATAGGCAGGGAGAGAACATGAGGGTAAGCAGAGTACATAAAATGGGTAGGGGGAGGATATGAGAGTAAGCAGAGTAGGGAAGATGGGAAGGGGAGGATATGAGGTTAAGCAGAGTAGGGAAGAAGGGCAGGGAGGGGACATGAGGGTAAACTGAGTAGGGAAGATGGGCAGGGAGAGGACATGATGGTAAGCAGAGTAGGGAAGATAGACAGGGAGAGGACATGAGGGTATGCAGAGTAGGGAATATGGTCAGGGAGAGGACATGAGGGTAAGCAGAGTACAGAAGATGGGCAGGGAGAGGACATGAGGGGAAGCAGAGCAGGGAAGATAGGCAGGGAGAGGGCATGAGGGTAAGCATAATAGGGTAGATGGGTAGGGGGACGACATGAGGGTAAACAGAGTAGGTAAGATAGGGTGGGAGAGGACATGAGGGTAGGCAGAGTAGGGAAGATGGGCAGGGAGAGGACATGAGGGTAAGCAGAGTAGGGAAGATAGGGTGGGAGAGGACATGAGGGTAGGCAGAGTAGGGAAGATGGGCAGGGAGAGGACATGAGGGTAAGCAGAGTAGGGAAGATGGGCAGGGAGAGGGCAGGAGGGTAAGCAGAGTAAGTGAGACAGGCAGGGAGAGGACATGAGGGTAAGCAGAGTAGGGAATATAGGGTGGGAGAGGAAATGAGGGTAAGCAGAGTAGGGAAGATGGGCAGGGAGAGGACATGAGGGTAAGCAGAGAAGGTGAGGCAGGCAGGGAGAGGACATGAGGGTAAGCAGAGTAGGGAATATAGGGAGGGAGAGGACATGAAGGTAAGCAGAGTAGGGAAGATGGGCAGGGAGAGGACATGAGGGTAAGCAGAGTAGGGAAGATAGGGAGGGAGAGGAAATGAGGGTGAGCAGAGTAGGGAAGATGGGCAGGGAGAGGACATGAGGGTAAGCAGAGAAGGTCAGATAAGGAGGGAGAGGACATGAGGGTAAGCAGAGCAGGGAAGATAGGGAGGGAGAGGACATGAAGGTAAGCAAAGTAGGGAAGATGGGCAGGGAGAGGACATGAGGGTAAGCAGAGTAGGGAAGATGGGTAGGGAGAGGACATGAGGGTAAGCAGAGTAGGGAAGATAGGGAGGGAGAGGACATGAGGGTAAGCAGAGTAGGGAAGATGGGCAGAGAGAGGATATGAGGGTAAGCAGAGTAGGGAAGATAGGGAGGGAGAGGATATGAGGGTAAGCAGAGTAGGGAAGATGGGCAGGGAGAGGATATGAGAGTAAGCAGAGTAGGGAAGATGGGCAGGGAGAGGATATGAGGGTAAGCAGAGTAGGGAGAATAGGCAGGGAGAGGACATGAGGGTACACAGAGGGGGAAGGTGGGCAGGCAGGGGATATGAGGGTAAGCAGAGTAGGGAAGATGGACAGGGAGGAGACATGACGGTAAGCAGAGTAGGGAAGATGGGCAGGAAGTGGACATGAGGGTATGCAGAGTAGCGAAGATGGGAAGGGGGAGGACATGAGGGTAAGCAGAGTAGGGAAGATGGGCAGGGAGAGGACATGAGGGTAAGCAGAGAAGGGAAGATGGGCAGGGAGAGGACATGAGGGTATGCAGAGTAGGGAAGATGGGCAGGGAGAGGACATGAGGGTAAGCAAAGCAGGGAAGATAGGCAGGAAGAGGACATTCGGGTAAGGGAGAGGACATGAGGGTAAGCAGAGTAGGGAAGATAGGCAAGAAGAGGACATTCGGGTAAGGGAGAGGACATGAGGGTAAGCAGAGTAGGGAAGATGGCCAGGGAGAGGACACGAGGGTAAGCAGAGTAGGGAAGATGGGCAGGGAGGGGACATGAGGGTAAGCAGAGTAGGGAAGATAGGGAGGGAGAGGACATGAGGGTAAGCAGAGTAGGGAAGATGGGCAGGGAGAGGAAATGAGGGTAAGCAGAGTAGGGAAGATAGGGAGGCAGAGGACATGAGGGTAAGCAGAGTAGGGAAGATGGGCAGAGAGGGGACATGACGGTAAGCAGAGTAGGGAAGATGGGCAGGGAGTGGACATGAGGGTATGCGTAGTAGGGAATATAGGCAGGGAGAGAACATGAGGGTAAGCAGAGTACATAAAATGGGTAGGGGGAGGATATGAGAGTAAGCAGAGTAGGGAAGATGGGAAGGGGAGGATATGAGGTTAAGCAGAGTAGGGAAGAAGGGCAGGGAGGGGACATGAGGGTAAACTGAGTAGTGAAGATGGGCAGGGAGAGGACATGATGGTAAGCAGAGTAGGGAAGATAGACAGGGAGAGGACATGAGGGTATGCAGAGTAGGGAATATGGTCAGGGAGAGGACATGAGGGTAAGCAGAGTACAGAAGATGGGCAGGGAGAGGACATGAGGGGAAGCAGAGCAGGGAAGATAGGGAGGGAGAGGGCATGAGGGTAAGCATAATAGGGTAGATGGGTAGGGGGACGACATGAGGGTAAACAGAGTAGGTAAGATAGGGTGGGAGAGGACATGAGGGTAGGCAGAGTAGGGAAGATGGGCAGGGAGAGGACATGAGGGTAAGCAGAGTAGGGAAGATAGGGTGGGAGAGGACATGAGGGTAGGCAGAGTAGGGAAGATGGGCAGGGAGAGGACATGAGGGTAAGCAGAGTAGGGAAGATGGGCAGGGAGAGGGCAGGAGGGTAAGCAGAGTAAGTGAGACAGGCAGGGAGAGGACATGAGGGTAAGCAGAGTAGGGAATATAGGGTGGGAGAGGAAATGAGGGTAAGCAGAGTAGGGAAGATGGGCAGGGAGAGGACATGAGGGTAAGCAGAGAAGGTGAGGCAGGCAGGGAGAGGACATGAGGGTAAGCAGAGTAGGGAAGATAGGGAGGGAGAGGACATGAAGGTAAGCAGAGTAGGGAAGATGGGCAGGGAGAGGACATGAGGGTAAGCAGAGTAGGGAAGATAGGGAGGGAGAGGAAATGAGGGTGAGCAGAGTAGGGAAGATGGGCAGGGAGAGGACATGAGGGTAAGCAGAGTAGATGAGACAGGCAGGGAGAGGACATGAGGGTAAGCAGAGTAGGGAAGATAGGGAGGGAGAGGACATGAGGGTAAGCAGAGTAGGGAAGATAGGGAGGGAGAGGACATGAGGGTAAGCAGAGTAGGTGAGACAGGCAGGGAGAGGACATGAGGGTAAGCAGAGAAGGTAAGATAGGGAGGGAGAGGACATGAGGGTAAGCAGAGCAGGGAAGATAGGGAGGGAGAGGACATGAAGGTAAGCAAAGTAGGGAAGATGGGCAGGGAGAGGACATGAGGGTAAGCAGAGTAGGGAAGATGGGTAGGGAGAGGACATGAGGGTAAGCAGAGTAGGGAAGATAGGGAGGGAGAGGACATGAGGGTAAGCAGAGTAGGGAAGATGGGCAGAGAGAGGATATGAGGGTAAGCAGAGTAGGGAAGATAGGGAGGGAGAGGATATGAGGGTAAGCAGAGTAGGGAAGATGGGCAGGGAGAGGATATGAGGGTAAGCAGAGTAGGGAAGATGGGCAGGGAGAGGATATGAGGGTAAGCAGAGTAGGGAGAATAGGCAGGGAGAGGACATGAGGGTACACAGAGGGGGAAGGTGGGCAGGCAGGGGATATGAGGGTAAGCAGAGTAGGGAAGATGGACAGGGAGGAGACATGACGGTAAGCAGAGTAGGGAAGATGGGCAGGAAGTGGACATGAGGGTATGCAGAGTAGCGAAGATGGGAAGGGGGAGGACATGAGGGTAAGCAGAGTAGGGAAGATGGGCAGGGAGAGGACATGAGGGTAAGCAGAGAAGGGAAGCTGGGCAGGGAGAGGACATGAGGGTATGCAGAGTAGGGAAGATAGGCAGGAAGAGGACATTCGGGTAAGGGAGAGGACATGAGGGTAAGCAGAGTACGGAAGATAGGTAAGAAGAGGACATTCGGGTAAGGGAGAGGACATGAGGGTAAGCAGAGTAGGGAAGATGGCCAGGGAGAGGACACGAGGGTAAGCAGAGTAGGGAAGATGGGCAGGGAGGGGACATGAGGGTAAGCAGAGTAGGGAAGATAGGGAGGGAGAGGACATGAGGGTAAGCAGAGTAGGGAAGATGGGCAGGGAGAGGAAATGAGGGTAAGCAGAGTAGGGAAGATAGGGAGGCAGAGGACATGAGGGTAAGCAGAGTAGGGAAGATGGGCAGAGAGGGGACATGACGGTAAGCAGAGTAGGGAAGATGGGCAGGGAGTGGACATGAGGGTATGCGTAGTAGGGAATATAGGCAGGGAGAGAACATGAGGGTAAGCAGAGTACATAAAATGGGTAGGGGGAGGATATGAGAGTAAGCAGAGTAGGGAAGATGGGAAGGGGAGGATATGAGGTTAAGCAGAGTAGGGAAGAAGGGCAGGGAGGGGACATGAGGGTAAACTGAGTAGGGAAGATGGGCAGGGAGAGGACATGATGGTAAGCAGAGTAGGGAAGATAGACAGGGAGAGGACATGAGGGTATGCAGAGTAGGGAATATGGTCAGGGAGAGGACATGAGGGTAAGCAGAGTACAGAAGATGGGCAGGGAGAGGACATGAGGGGAAGCAGAGCAGGGAAGATAGGCAGGGAGAGGGCATGAGGGTAAGCATAATAGGGTAGATGGGTAGGGGGACGACATGAGGGTAAAAAGAGTAGGTAAGATGGGTAGGGGGACAACATGAGGGCAAACTGAGTAGGGAAGATGGGCAGGGAGAGGACATGAGGGTAAGTAGAGTAGGGAAGATGGGCAGGGAGAGGACATGAGGGTAAGCAGAGTTGGGACGATGGGCAGGGAGAGGACATGAGGGTAAGCAGAGTAGGGAAGATAGGCAGGGAGAGGACATGAGGGTAAGCAGAGTAGGGAAGAACGGCAGGGAGGGGTCATGAGGGGAAGCAGAGTAGGGGAGATGGGCAGGGAAAGGACATGAGGGTAAGCAGAGTTGGGAAGATAGGGAGGGAGAGGACATGAGGGTAAGCAGAGTTGGGAAGATGGGCAGGGGAGGACATGAGGGTAAGCAGAGTAGGGAAGATGGGCAGGGAGGGGAGATGTGGATAAGAAGAGTAGGGAAGATAGGGAGGGAGAGGACATGAGGGTAAGCAGAGTAGGGAAGATGGGCAGGGAGAGGAGATGTGGATAAGAAGAGTAGGGAAGATAGGGAGGGAGAGGACATGAGGGTAAGCAGAGTTGGGAAGATGGGCAGGGAGAGGACATGAGGGTAAGCTGAGTAGGGAAGATAGGGAGGCAGAGGACATGAGGGTAAGCAGAGTAGGAAAGATGGCAGGGAGAGGACATGAGGGTTAGCAGAGTTGGGAAGATGGGCAGGGAGATGACATGAGGGTACGCAGAGTAGGGAACATAGGCAGGGGGAGGACATGAGGATAAGCAGAGTAGGGAAGATGGGCAGGGAAGGAACATGACGGTAAGCAGAGTAGGGAAGAATGGAAGGGGGAGGACATGAGGGTAAACAGAGTAGGGAAGATGGGCAGGGAGGGGACATGAGGGTAAGCAGAGTACAAAAGATTGGGAGGGAGAGGACATGAGGGTAAGCAGAGTAGGGAAGATGGGCAGGGAGAGGAAATGAGGATAAGCAGAGTAGGGAAGATAGGGAGGGAGAGGACATGAGGGTAAGCAGAGTAGGGAAGATGGGCAGGGAGGGGACATGAGGGTAAGCAGAGTAGGGAATATGGCAGGGAGGGAACATGAGGGTAAGCAGAGTAGGGAAGATAGGGAGGGAGAGGACATGAGGGTAAGCAGAGTAGGGAAGATGGGCAGGGAGAGGAAATGAGGGTAAGCAGAGTAGGGAAGATAGGGAGGCAGAGGACATGAGGGTAAGCAGAGTAGGGAAGATGGGCAGAGAGGGGACATGACGGTAAGCAGAGTAGGAAAGATGGGCAGGGAGTGGACATGAGGGTATGCGTAGTAGGGAAGATAGGCAGGGAGAGAACATGTGAGTAAGCAGAGTACAGAATATGGGTAGGGAGAGGACATGAGGGTAAGCAGAGTACAGAAGATGGGCAGGGAGAAGACATGAGGGTAAGCAGAGTAGGGAAGATGGGCAGGGAGAGGAAATGAGGGTAAGCAGAGTAGGGAAGATAGGGGGGCAGAGGACATGAGGGTAAGCAGAGTAGGGAAGATGGGCAGAGAGGGGACATGACGGTAAGCAGAGTAGGAAAGATGGGCAGGGAGTGGACATGAGGGTATGCGTAGTAGGGAAGATAGGCAGGGAGAGAACATGTGAGTAAGCAGAGTACAGAAAATGGGTAGGGAGAGGACATGAGGGTAAGCAGAGTACAGAAGATGGGCAGGGAGAAGACATGAGGGTAAGCAGAGTAGGAAAGATGGGCAGGAAGTGGACATGAGGGTATGCGTAGTAGGGAAGATAGGCAGGGAGAGAACATGTGAGTAAGCAGAGTACAGAAAATGGGTAGGGGGACGACATGAGGGTAAGCAGAATAGGTAAGATGGGCAGGGAGGGGACATGAGGGTAAACTGAGTAGGGAAGATGGGCAGGGAGAGGACATGAGGGTAAGCAGAGTAGGGAAGATAGACAGGGAGAGGACATGAGGGTAACCAGAGTAGTGAAGATGGGCAGGGGGAGGATATGAGGGTAAGCAGAGTAGGGAATATGGGCAGGGAGAGGACATGAGGGTAAGCAGAGTAGGGAAGATGAGCAGGGAGAGGACATGATGGTAAGCAAAGTTGGGAAGATAGGCAGGGAGGGGACATGAGGGTAAGCAGAGTAGGGAAGATAGGCAGGGAGAGGACATGGGGGTAAGCAGAGCAGGCATGATGGGCAGGAAGAGGACATGCAGGTAAGAGAGAGGGTCAGCAGAGTAGGGAAGATGGGCAGGTAGAGGACATGAGGGTAAGCAGAGTAGGGAAGATGGGCAGAGAGGGGACATGACGGTAAGCAGAGTAGGGAAGATGGGCAGGGAGTGGACATGAGGGTATGCGTAGTAGGGAATATAGGCAGGGAGAGAACATGAGGGTAAGCAGAGTACAGAAAATGGGTAGGGAGAGGAAATGAGGGTAAGCAGAGTAGGGAAGATAGGAAGGCATAAGACATGATGGTAATCAGAGTAGGGAAGATGGACAGAGAGGGGACATGAGGGTAAGCAGAGTAGGGAAGATGGGCAGGGAGAGGACATGAGGGTAAGCAGAGTAGGGAAGATGAGCAGGGAGAGGACATGAGGGTAAGCAAAGTAGGGATGATCAGGGAGAGGACATGAGGGTAAGCAAAGTTGGGAAGATAGGCAGGGAGGGGACATGAGGGTAAGCAGAGTAGGGAAGATAGGCAAGGAGAGGACATGAGGGTAAGCAGAGTAGGGAAAATAGGCAGTAGGAGGACATGCCTGTAAGCAGAGCAGGAACGATAGGCAGGGAGAGGACATGAGGGTAAGCAGAGCAGGAAAGATAGGCAGGAAGAACACATTCGGGTAAGGGGGAGGAAATGAGGATAATCAGAGTAGGGAAGATGGCCAGGGAGAGGACACAAGGGTAAGCAGAGCAGGGATGATGGGCAGGAAGAGGACATGCGGGTATGCAGAGCAGGGATGATGGGCAGGAAGAGGACATGCGGGTATGCAGAGTAGGGAAGATGGGCAGGGAAAGGACATGAGGGTAAGCAGAGTAGGGAAAATCGGCAGGAAGAGGACATTTGGGTAAGGAAGAGGACATGAGGATAATCAGAGTAGGGAAGATGGCCAGGGAGAGGACACAAGGGTAAGCAGAGCAGGGATGATGGGCAGGAAGAGGACATGCGGGTATGCAGAGTATGGAAGATGGGCAGGGAGAGGATATGAAGGTAAGCAGAGCAGGGAAGATGGGCAGGGAGAGGACATGAGGGTAAGCAGAGCACGGAAGATAGGCAGGAAGAGGACATGAGGGTAAGGGAGAGGACATATGGGTAAGCAGAGTAGGGAAAATGGCCAGGGAGAGGCACAAGGGTAAGCAGAGCAGGGATGATGGGCAGGGAGGGGACATGAGGGTAAGCAGAGTAGGTAAGATAGGGAAGGAGAGGACATGAGGGTAAGCAGAGTAGGGAAGATGGGCAGAGAGAGGACATGAGAGTAAGCAGAGTAGGGAAGATGGGCAGGGAGTGGACATGTGGGTAAGCAGAGCAGGGGAGATGGGCAGGGGGGGGACATGAGGGTAAGCAGAGTAGGGAAGATGGGCAGGGAGAGGATATGAGGGTACACAGAGTAGGGAAGATAGGCAGAAAGAGGATATGCAGGTAAGGGAGAGGACCTGAGGGTAAGCAGAGTAGGAAAGCTAGGCAGGGAGAGGACATGAGGGTAAGCACAGTAGGAAAGATAGGAAGGGAGAGGACATGAGGGTAAGCAGAGTAGGGCAGATGGGCAGGGAGAGGACATGAGGGTAAGCAGAGTTGGGAAGATGGTCAGAGAGAGGACCTGAGGGTATGCAGAGTAGGGCAGATGGGCAGGGAGAGGATATGAGGGTAAGCAGAGTAGGGAAGATGGGCAGGGAGTGGACATGAGGGTAAGCAGAGCAGGGGAGATGGGCAGGGGAGGACATGAGCGTAAGCAGAGTAGGGAAGATAGGCAGAAAGAGGACATGAGGGTAAGCAGAGTAGGGAAGATAGGCAGGAAGAGGACATGAGGGTACAGGAGAGGATATGTGGGTAAGCAGAGTAGGGAAGATGGGCAGGAAGGGGACATGAGGGTAAGCAGAGTAGGTAAGATAGGGAGGGAGAGGACATGAGGGTAAGCAGAGTAGGTAAGATGGGCAGAGAGAGGACATGAGAGCAAGCAGAGTAGGGAAGATGGGCAGGGAGTGGACAGGAGGGTAAGCAGAGCAGAGGAGATGGGCAGGGGGGGGACATGATGGTAAGCAGAGTAAGGAAGATGGGCAGGGAGGGGACATGAGGGTAAGCAGAGGAGGGAAGATAGGCAGAAAGAGGACATGCAGGTAAGGGAGAGGACATGAGGGTAAGCAGAGTAGGAAAGCTAGGCAGGGAGAGGGCATGAGGGTAATCAGAGTAGGAAAGATAGGAAGGGAGAGGACATGAGGGTAAGCAGAGTAGGGCAGATGGGCAGGGAGAGGACATGAGGGTAAGCAGAGTTGGGAAAATGGGCAGGGAGAGGACATGAGGCTAAGCAGAGTAGGGCAGATGGGCAGGGAGAGGATATGAGGGTAAGCAGAGTAGGGAAGATGGGCAGGGAGAGGACATGAGGGTAAGCAGAATAGGGAAGATAGGCAGAAAGAGGACATGAGGGTAAGCAGAGAAGGGAAGATAAGCAGGAAGAGGACATGAGGGTAAGGGAGAGGACATGAGGGTAAGCAGAGCAGGGGAGATGGGCAGGGGGAGGACATGAGGGTAAGCAGAGTAGGGCAGATGGGCAGGGAGAGGATATGAGGGTAAGCAGAGTAGGGAAGATAGGCAGAAAGAGGACATGAGGGTAAGCAGAGAAGGGAAGATAAGCAGGAAGAGTACATGAGGGTAAGGAAGAGGACATGAGGGTAAGCAGAGTAGGAAAGATGGGCATGGAGGGAACATGAGGGTAAGCAAAGTAGGGAAGATGGGCAGGGAGGGGACATGAGGGTAAGCAGAGTAGGAAAGATGGTCAGGGAGTGGAAATGAGGGTAAGCAGATTAGGTAAAATAGGGAGGGAGAGGACACGAGGGTAAGCAGAGTAGGGAAGATGGGCAGGGAGGGGACATTACGGTAAGCAGAGTAGGGAAGATGGGCAGGGAGTGGACATGAGGGTATGCTGAGAAGGGAAGATAGGCAGGGAGGGAACATGAGGGTAAGCAGAGTAGGGAAGATAGGGAGGGAGAGGACATGTTGGTAAGCAGAGTAGGGAAGATGGGCAGGGAGGGGACATGAGGGTAAGCAGAGTAGGGAAGATGGCAGGGAGGGAACATGAGGGTAAGCAGAGTAGGGAAGATAGGGAGGGAGAGGACATGAGGGTAAGCAGAGTAGGGAAGATGGGCAGGGATAGGAAATGAGGGTAAGCAGAGTAGGGAAGATAGGGAGGCAGAGGACATGAGGGTAAGCAGAGTAGGGAAGATGGGCAGAGAGGGGACATGACGGTAAGCAGAGTAGGAAAGATGGGCAGGGAGTGGACATGAGGGTATGCGTAGTAGGGAATACAGGCAGGGAGAGAACATGTGGGTAAGCAGAGTACAGAAAATGGGTAGGGAGTGGACATGAGGGTAAGCAGAGTACAGAAGATGGGCAGGGAGAGGACATGAGGGTAAGCAGAGTAGGGAAGATAGGCAGGCAGAGGACAAGAGGGTAAGCACAATAGGGTAGATGGCTAGGGGGACGACATGAGGGTAAGCAGAGTAGGTAAGATGGGCAGGGAGGGGACATGAGGGTAAAATGAGTAGGGAAGATGGGCAGGGAGAGGACATGAGGGTAAGCAAAGTAGGGAAGATAGACAGGGAGAGGACATGAGGGTAACCAGAGTAGGGAAGATGGGCAGGGGGAGGATATGAGGGTAAGCAGAGTAGGGAATATGGGCAGGAAGAGCACATGAGGGTAAGCAGAGTAGGGAAGATGGGCAGTGAGAGGACATGATGGTAAGCAAAGTTGGGAAGATAGGCAGGGAGGGGACATGAGGGTAAGCAGAGTAGGGAAAATAGGCAGGGAGAGGACATGGGGGTAAGCAGAGCAAGCACGATGAGCAGGAAGAGGACATGCAGGTAAGGGAGAGGGTCAGCAGAGTAGGGAAGATGGGCAGGTAGAGGACATGAGGGTAAGCAGAGTAGGGAAGATAGGCAGAGAGGGGACATGACGGTAAGCAGAGTAGGGAAGATGGGCAGGGAGTGGACATGAGGGTATGCGTAGTAGGGAATATAGGCAGGCAGAGAACATGAGGGTAAGCAGAGTACAGAAAATGGGTAGGGAGAGGACATGAGGGTAAGCAGAGTAGGAAAGATGGAAAGGGGGAGGACATGAGGGTAAGCAAAGTAGGGAAGATGGGAAGGGAGGGGACATGAGGGTAAACTGAGTAGGGAAGATGGGCAGGGAGTGGACATGAGGGTAAGCAGAGTAGGGAAGATAGACAGGGAGAGAACATGAGGATAAGCAGAGTAGGGAATATGGGCAGGGAGAGGACATGAGGGTAAGCAGAGTAGGGAAGATGAGCAGGGAGAGGACATGAGGGTAAGCAAAGTAGGGATGATCAGGGAGAGGACATGAGGGTAAGCAAAGTTGGGAAGATAGGCAGGGAGGGGACATGAGGGTAAGCAGAGTAGGGAAGATAGGCAAGGAGAGGACATGAGGGTAAGCAGAGTAGGGGAAATAGGCAGTAGGAGGACATGCCTGTAAGGAGAGCAGGGACGATAGGCAGGGAGAGGACATGAGGGTAAGCAGAGCAGGAAAGATAGGCAGGAAGAACACATTCGGGTAAGGGGGAGGAAATGAGGATAATCAGAGTAGGGAAGATAGACAGGGAGAGAACATGAGGATAAGCAGAGTAGGGAATATGGGCAGGGAGAGGACACAAGGGTAAGCAGAGCAGGGATGATGGGCAGGAAGAGGACATGCGGGTATGCAGAGTAGGGAAGATGGGCAGGGAAAGGACATGAGGGTAAGCAGAGTAGGGAAAATCGGCAGGAAGAGGACATTTGGGTAAGGAAGAGGACATGAGGATAATCAGAGTAGGGAAGATGGCCAGGGAGAGGACACAAGGGTAAGCAGAGCAGGGATGATGGGCAGGAAGAGGACATGCGGGTATGCAGAGTAGGGAAGATGGGCAGGGAGAGGATATGAAGGTAAGCAGAGAAGGGAAGATGGGCAGGGAGAGGACATGAGGGTAAGCAGAGCAGGGAAGATAGGCAGGAAGAGGACATGAGGGTAAGGGAGAGGACATATGGGTAAGCAGAGTAGGGAAAATGGCCAGGGAGAGGACACAAGGGTAAGCAGAGCAGGGATGATGGGCAGGGAGGGGACATGAGGGTAAGCAGAGTAGGTAAGATAGGGAAGGAGAGGACATGAGGGTAAGCAGAGTAGGGAAGATGGGCAGAGAGAGGACGTGAGAGTAAGCAGAGTAGGGAAGATGGGCAGGGAGTGGACATGTGGGTAAGCAGAGCAGGGGAGATGGGCAGGGGGGGACATGAGGGTAAGCAGAGTAGGGAAGATGGGCAGGGAGAGGACATGAGGGTACACAGAGTAGGGAAGATAGGCAGAAAGAGGATATGCAGGTAAGGGAGAGGACCTGAGGGTAAGCAGAGTAGGAAAGCTAGGCAGGGAGAGGACATGAGGGTAAGCACAGTAGGAAAGATAGGAAGGGAGAGGACATGAGGGTAAGCAGAGTAGGGCAGATGGGCAGGGAGAGGACATGAGGGTAAGCAGAGTTGGGAAGATGGTCAGAGAGAGGACCTGAGGGTATGCAGAGTAGGGCAGATGGGCAGGGAGAGGATATGAGGGTAAGCAGAGTAGGGAAGATGGGCAGGGAGTGGACATGAGGGTAAGCAGAGCAGGGGAGATGGGCAGGGGAGGACATGAGCGTAAGCAGAGTAGGGAAGATAGGCAGAAAGAGGACATGAGGGTAAGCAGAGTAGGGAAGATAGGCAGGAAGAGGACATGAGGGTACAGGAGAGGATATGAGGGTAAGCAGAGTAGGGAAGATGGGCAGGAAGGGGACATGAGGGTAAGCAGAGTAGGTAAGATAGGGAGGGAGAGGACATGAGGGTAAGCAGAGTAGGTAAGATGGGCAGAGAGAGGACATGAGAGCAAGCAGAGTAGGGAAGATGGGCAGGGAGTGGACAGGAGGGTAAGCAGAGCAGAGGAGATGGGCAGGGGGGGACATGATGGTAAGCAGAGTAGGGAAGATGGGCAGGGAGGGGACATGAGGGTAAGCAGAGGAGGGAAGATAGGCAGAAAGAGGACATGCAGGTAAGGGAGAGGACATGAGGGTAAGCAGAGTAGGAAAGCTAGGCAGGGAGAGGGCATGAGGGTAAGCAGAGTAGGAAAGATAGGAAGGGAGAGGACATGAGGGTAAGCAGAGTAGGGCAGATGGGCAGGGAGAGGACATGAGGGTAAGCAGAGTTGGGAAAATGGGCAGGGAGAGGACATGAGGCTAAGCAGAGTAGGGCAGATGGGCAGGGAGAGGATATGAGGGTAAGCAGAGTAGGGAAGATGGTCAGGGAGAGGACATGAGGGTAAGCAGAATAGGGAAGATAGGCAGAAAGAGGACATGAGGGTAAGCAGAGAAGGGAAGATAAGCAGGAAGAGGACATGAGGGTAAGGGAGAGGACATGAGGGTAAGCAGAGCAGGGGAGATGGGCAGGGGGAGGACATGAGGGTAAGCAGAGTAGGGCAGATGGGCAGGGAGAGGATATGAGGGTAAGCAGAGTAGGGAAGATAGGCAGAAAGAGGACATGAGGGTAAGCAGAGAAGGGAAGATAAGCAGGAAGAGTACATGAGGGTAAGGGAGAGGACATGAGGGTAAGCAGAGTAGGAAAGATGGGCATGGAGGGAACATGAGGGTAAGCACAGTAGGGAAGATGGGCAGGGAGGGGACATGAGGGTAAGCAGAGTAGGAAAGATGGTCAGGGAGAGGAAATGAGGGTAAGCAGATTAGGTAAAATAGGGAGGGAGAGGACACAAGGGTAAGCAGAGTAGGGAAGATGGGCAGGGAGGGGACATTACGGTAAGCAGAGTAGGGAAGATGGGCAGGGAGTGGACATGAGGGTATGCTGAGAAGGGAAGATAGGCAGGGAGGGAACATGAGGGTAAGCAGAGTAGGGAAGATAGGGAGGGAGAGGACATGTTGGTAAGCAGAGTAGGGAAGATGGGCAGGGAGGGGACATGAGGGTAAGCAGAGTAGGGAAGATGGCAGGGAGGGAACATGAGGGTAAGCAGAGTAGGGAAGATAGGGAGGGAGAGGACATGAGGGTAAGCAGAGTAGGGAAGATGGGCAGGGAGAGGAAATGAGGGTAAGCAGAGTAGGGAAGATAGGGAGGCAGAGGACATGAGGGTAAGCAGAGTAGGGAAGATGGGCAGAGAGGGGACATGACGGTAAGCAGAGTAGGAAAGATGGGCAGGGAGTGGACATGAGGGTATGCGTAGTAGGGAATACAGGCAGGGAGAGAACATGTGGGTAAGCAGAGTACATAAAATGGGTAGGGAGAGGACATGAGGGTAAGCAGAGTACAGAAGATGGGCAGGGAGAGGACATGAGGGTAAGCAGAGTAGGGAAGATAGGCAGGCAGAGGACAAGAGGGTAAGCACAATAGGGTAGATGGCTAGGGGGACGACATGAGGGTAAGCAGAGTAGGTAAGATGGGCAGGGAGGGGACATGAGGGTAAAATGAGTAGGGAAGATGGGCAGGGAGAGGACATGAGGGTAAGCAGAGTAGGGAAGATAGACAGGGAGAGGACATGAGGGTAACCAGAGTAGGGAAGATGGGCAGGGGGAGGATATGAGGGTAAGCAGAGTAGGGAATATGGGCAGGAAGAGGACATGAGGGTAAGCAGAGTAGGGAAGATGGGCAGGGAGAGGACATGATGGTAAGCAAAGTTGGGAAGATAGGCAGGGAGGGGACATGAGGGTAAGCAGAGTAGGGAAGATAGGCAGGGAGAGGACATGGGGGTAAGCAGAGCAAGCATGATGAGCAGGAAGAGGACATGCAGGTAAGGGAGAGGGTCAGCAGAGTAGGGAAGATGGGCAGGTAGAGGACATGAGGGTAAGCAGAGTAGGGAAGATAGGCAGAGAGGGGACATGACGGTAAGCAGAGTAGGGAAGATGGGCAGGGAGTGGACATGAGGGTATGCGTAGTAGGGAATATAGGCAGGGAGAGAACATGAGGGTAAGCAGAGTACAGAAAATGGGTAGGGAGAGGACATGAGGGTAAGCAGAGTAGGAAAGATGGGTAGGGAGAGGACATGAGGGTAACCAGAGTAGGGAATATGGGCAGGGGGAGGATATGAGGGTAAGCAGAGTAGGGAATATGGGCAGGAAGAGGACATGAGGGTAAGCAGAGTAGGGAAGATGGGCAGGGAGAGGACATGATGGTAAGCAAAGTTGGGAAGATAGGCAGGGAGGGGACATGAGGGTAAGCAGAGTAGGGAAGATAGGCAGGGAGAGGACATGGGGGTAAGCAGAGCAAGCATGATGAGCAGGAAGAGGACATGCAGGTAAGGGAGAGGGTCAGCAGAGTAGGGAAGATGGGCAGGTAGAGGACATGAGGGTAAGCAGAGTAGGGAAGATAGGCAGAGAGGGGACATGACTGTAAGCAGAGTAGGGAAGATGGGCAGGGAGTGGACATGAGGGTATGCGTAGTAGGGAATATAGGCAGGGAGAGAACATGAGCGTAAGCAGAGTACAGAAAATGGGTAGGGAGAGGACATGAGGGTAAGCAGAGTAGGAAAGATGGAAAGGGGGAGGACATGAGGGTAAGCAAAGTAGGGAAGATGGGAAGGGAGGGGACATGAGGGTAAACTGAGTAGGGAAGATGGGCAGGGAGTGGACATGAGGGTAAGCAGAGTAGGGAAGATAGACAGGGAGAGAACATGAGGATAAGCAGAGTAGGGAGGATGGGCAGGGAGAGGACATGAGGGTATGCCGAGTAGGGAAGATTGGCAGGGAGAAGTCCGAGGGTAAGCAGAGTACAGAAGATGGGCAGGGAGAGGACATGAGGGTAAGCAGAGTAGGGAGGATAGGCATAGAGAGGACATGAGGGTAAGCATAATAGGGTAGATGGGTAGGGGGCGACATGAGGATAAGCAGAGTTGGGAAGATGGGCAGGGAGGGGACATGAGGGTAAGCAGAGTAGGGAAGATTGGCAGGTAGAGGACATGAGGGTAAGCAGAGTAGGGAAGATAGACAGGGAGAGGACATGAGGGTAAGCAGAGTAGGGAAGATGGGCAGGGGGAGGATATGAGGGTAAGCAGAGTAGGGAAGATGGGCAGGGGGAGGACATAAGGCTAAGCAGAGTAGGGATGGGCAGGGAGAGGACATGAGGGTAAGCAAAGTTGGGAAGGTAGGCAGGGAGGGGCCATGAGGGTAAGCAGAATAGGGAAGATAGGCAGGGAGAGGACATGAGGGTAAGCAGAGCAGGCTCAATGGGCAGGAAGAGGACATGCAGGTAAGGGTTAGGGTAAGCAGAGTAGGGAAGATGGGCAGGTAGAGGACATGAGGGTAAGCAGAGCAGGGAAGATAGGCAGGAAGAACACATTCAGGTAAGGGAGAGGACATGAGGGTAAGCAGAGCAGGGAAGATAGGCAGGAAGAACACATTCAGGTAAGGGAGAGGACATGAGGGTAAGCAGAGTAGGGAAGATAGGCAGGAAGAGGACATTCAGGTAAGGGAGAAGACATGAGGGTAAGCAGAGTAGGGAAGATGGCCAGGGAGAGGACATGAGGGTAAGGGAGAGAACATGAGAGTAAGTAGAGTAGGGAAGATGGGCAGGGAGAGGACATGAGGGTGAGCAGAGTACAGAAAATGGGTAGGGAGAGGACATGAGGGTAAGCAGAGTACAGAAAATGGGTAGGGAGGGGACATGAGGGTAAGCAGAGTGGTGGGGAAGATAGGCAGGGAGAGGACATGAGGGTAAGCAGAGTTGAGAAGATGGGCAGGGAGGGGACATGAGGGTAAGCAGAGTAGGGAAGATAGGGAGGGAGAGGACATGAGGGTAAGCAGAGTCGAGAAGATGGGCAGGGAGGGGACATGAGGGTAAGCAGAGTAGGGAAGATAGGGAGGGAGAGGACATGAGGGTAAGCAGAGTAGAGAAGATGGGCAGGGAGAGGACATGAGGGTAAGCAGAGTAGGGAAGATAGGGAGGCAGAAGACATGATGGTAATCAGAGTAGGGAAGATGGACAGAGAGGGGACATGACGGTATGTGTAGTAGGGAATATAGGCAGGGAGAGAACATGAGGGTAAGCAGAGTACAGAAAATGGGTAGGGAGAGGACATGAGGGTAAGCAGAGTAGGGAAGCTGGGAAGGGGGAGGACATGAGGATAAGCAAAGTAGGGAAGATGGGAAGGGAGGGAACATGAGGGTAAACTGAGTAGGGAAGATGGGCAGGGAGTGGACATGAGGGTAAGCAGAGTAGGGAAGATAGACAGGGAGAGAACATGAGGATAAGCAGAGTAGGGAAGATGTGCAGGGAGAGGACATGAGGGTATGCCGAGTAGGGAAGATGGGCTGGGAGAGGACCGAGGGTAAGCAGAGTACAGAAGATGGGTAGGGGGACGACATGAGGATAAGCAGAGTAGGGAAGATGGGCAGGGAGGGGACATGAGGGTAAGGGAGAGAACATGAGAGTAAGTAGAGTAGGGAAGATGGGCAGGGAGAGGACATGAGGGTGAGCAGAGTACAGAAAATGGGTAGGGAGAGGACATGAGGGTAAGCAGAGTACAGAAAATGGGTAGGGAGGGGACATGAGGGTAAGCAGAGTGGTGGGGAAGATAGGCAGGGAGAGGACATGAGGGTAAGCAGAGTTGAGAAGATGGGCAGGGAGGGGACATGAGGGTAAGCAGAGTAGGGAAGATAGGGAGGGAGAGGACATGAGGGTAAGCAGAGTCGAGAAGATGGGCAGGGAGGGGACATGAGGGTAAGCAGAGTAGGGAAGATAGGGAGGGAGAGGACATGAGGGTAAGCAGAGTAGAGAAGATGGGCAGGGAGAGGACATGAGGGTAAGCAGAGTAGGGAAGATAGGGAGGCAGAAGACATGATGGTAATCAGAGTAGGGAAGATGGACAGAGAGGGGACATGACGGTATGTGTAGTAGGGAATATAGGCAGGGAGAGAACATGAGGGTAAGCAGAGTACAGAAAATGGGTAGGGAGAGGACATGAGGGTAAGCAGAGTAGGGAAGCTGGGAAGGGGGAGGACATGAGGGTAAGCAAAGTAGGGAAGATGGGAAGGGAGGGAACATGAGGGTAAACTGAGTAGGGAAGATGGGCAGGGAGTGGACATGAGGGTAAGCAGAGTAGGGAAGATAGACAGGGAGAGAACATGAGGATAAGCAGAGTAGGGAAGATGTGCAGGGAGAGGACATGAGGGTATGCCGAGTAGGGAAGATGGGCAGGGAGAGGACCGAGGGTAAGCAGAGTACAGAAGATGGGTAGGGGGACGACATGAGGATAAGCAGAGTAGGGAAGATGGGCAGGGAGGGGACATGAGGGTAAGCAGAGTGGGGAAGATGGGCAGGGAGGGGACATAAGGGTAAACTGAGTAGGGAAGATTGGCAGGTAGAGGACATGAGGGTAAGCAGAGTAGGGAAGATAGACAGGGAGAGGACATGAGGGCAAGCAGAGTAGGGAAGATGGGCAGGGGGAGGATATGAGGGTAAGCAGAGTAGGGAAGATGGGCAGGGGAGGACATAAGGCTAAGCAGATTAGGGATGGGCAGGGAGAGGACATGAGGGTAAGCAAAGTTGGGAAGATAGGCAGGGAGGGGACATGAGGGTAAGCAGAATAGGGAAGATAGGCAGGGAGAGGACATGAGGGTAAGCAGAGCAGGCTCAATGGGCAGGAAGAGGAAATGCAGGTAAGGGTTAGGGTAAGCAGAGTAGGGAAGATGGGCAGGTAGAGGACATGAGGGTAAGCAGAGCAGGGAAGATAGGCAGGAAGAACACATTCAGGTAAGGGAGAGGACATGAGGGTAAGCAGAGTAGGGAAGATAGGCAGGAAGAGGACATTCAGGTTAGGAAGAGGACATGAGGGTAAGCAGAGCAGGGATGATGGGCAGGAAGAGGACATGAGGATAAGCAGAGTAACGAAGATGAGCAGGGAGAAGACATGAGGGCAAGCAGAGTAGGGAAGATGGCCAGGGAGAGGACACAAGGGTAAGGGAGAGAACATGAGGGTAAGCAGAGTAGGGAAGATAGGGAGGGAGAGGACATGAGGGTAAGCAGAGTAGAGAAGATGGGCAGGGAGAGGACATGAGGGTAAGCAGAGTAGGGAAGATAGGGAGGCAGAAGACATGATGGTAATCAGAGTAGGGAAGATGGACAGAGAGGGGACATGACGGTATGTGTAGTAGGGAATATAGGCAGGGAGAGAACATGAGGGTAAGCAGAGTACAGAAAATGGGTAGGGAGAGGACATGAGGGTAAGCAGAGTAGGGAAGCTGGGAAGGGGGAGGACATGAGGGTAAGCAAAGTAGGGAAGATGGGAAGGGAGGGAACATGAGGGTAAACTGAGTAGGGAAGATGGGCAGGGAGTGGACATGAGGGTAAGCAGAGTAGGGAAGATAGACAGGGAGAGAACATGAGGATAAGCAGAGTAGGGAAGATGTGCAGGGAGAGGACATGAGGGTATGCCGAGTAGGGAAGATGGGCAGGGAGAGGACCGAGGGTAAGCAGAGTACAGAAGATGGGTAGGGGGGCGACATGAGGATAAGCAGAGTAACGAAGATGAGCAGGGAGAAGACATGAGGGCAAGCAGAGTAGGGAAGATGGCCAGGGAGAGGACACAAGGGTAAGGGAGAGAACATGAGAGTAAGTAGAGTAGGGAAGATGGGCAGGGAGAGGACATGAGGGTGAGCAGAGTACAGAAAATGGGTAGGGAGAGGACATGAGGGTAAGCAGAGTACAGAAAATGGATAGGGAGGGGACATGAGGGTAAGCAGAGTGGTGGGGAAGATAGGCAGGGAGAGGACATGAGGGTAAGCAGAGTCGAGAAGATGGGCAGGGAGGGGACATGAGGGTAAGCAAAGTAGGGAAGATAGGGAGGGAGAGGACATGAGGGTAAGCAGAGTCGAGAAGATGGGCAGGGAGCGGACATGAGGGTAAGCAGAGTAGGGAAGATAGGGACGGAGAGGACATGAGGGTAAGCAGAGTAGAGAAGATGGGCAGGGAGAGGAAATGAGGGTAAGGAGAGTAGGGAAGAAAAGGAGGCAGAAGACATGATGGTAATCAGAGTAGGGAAGAGGGACAGAGAGGGGACATGACGGTAAGCAGAGTAGGGAAGATGGGCAGTGAGTGGACATGAGGGTATGCGTAGTAGGGAAGATAGGCAGGGAGAGAACATGAGGGTAAGCAGAGAACCGAAAATGGGCAGGGAGAGGACATGAGGCTAAGCAAAGTAGGGAAGAACGGCAGGGAGAGGACATGAGGGTAAGCAGAATAGGGAAGATGGGAAGGTGGAGGACATGAGGGTAAGCAGAGTAGGGAAGATGGGCAGGGAGGGGACATGGCGGTAAACTAAGTCGGGAAGATGGGCAGGGAGAGGACATGAGGGTATGCAGAGTAGGGAAGATGGGCAGGGAGAGGACATGAGGGTAAGCAGAGTACAGAAGATGGGCAGGGATAGGACATGAGGGTAAGCAGAGTAGGGAAGATAGGCAGGGAGAAGACATGAGGGTAAGCATAATAGGGTGGATGGGTAGGGGGTGACATGAGGGTAAGCAGAGTAGGGAAGATGGGCAGGGAGGGGACATGAGGGTAAACTGATTAGGGAAGATGGGCAGGGAGAGGACATGAGGGTAAGCAGAGTAGGGAAGATAGACAGGGAGAGGACATGAGGGTAAGCAGAGTAGGGAAGATGGGCAGGGGGAAGATATGAGGGTAAGCAGAGTAGGGAAGATGGGCAGGGAGAGGACATGAGGGTAAGCAGAGTAGGGAAGATGGGCAGGGAGAGGACATGAGGGTAAGCAGAGTAGGGATGGTCAGGGAGAGGACATGAAGGTAAGCAAAGTTGGGAAGATAGGCAGCGAGGGGACATGAGGGTAAGCAGAGTAGGGAAGATAGGCAAGGAGAGGACATGAGGGTAAGCAGAGTAGGGAAAATAGGCAGGAGGAGGACATGAGGGTAAGCAGAGCAGGGACGATAGGCAGGGAGAGGACATGAGGGTAAGCAGAGCAGGAAAGATAGGCAGGGAGTGGACATGAGGGTAAGCAGAGTAGGGAAGCTGGGAAGGGGGAGGACATGAGGGTAAGCAAAGAAGGGAAGATGGGAAGGGAGGGGACATGAGGGTAAACTGAGTAGGGAAGATGGGCAGGGAGTGGACATGAGGGTAAGCAGAGTAGGGAAGATAGACAGGGAGAGAACATGAGGATAAGCAGAGTAGGGAAGATGGGCAGGGAGAGGACATGAGGGTATGCCGAGTAGGGAAGATGGGCAGGGAGAGGACCGAGGGTAAGCAGAGTACAGAAGATGGGTAGGGGGGCGACATGAGGATAAGCAGAGTAGGGAAGATGGGCAGGGAGGGGTCATGAGGGTAAGCAGAGTGGGGAAGATGGGCAGGGAGGGGACATAAGGGTAAACTGAGTAGGGAAGATTGGCAGGTAGAGGACATGAGGGTAAGCAGAGTAGGGAAGATAGACAGGGAGAGGACATGAGGCTAAGCAGATTAGGGATGGGCAGGGAGAGGACATGAGGGTAAGCAAAGTTGGGAAGATAGGCAGGGAGGGGACATGAGGGTAAGCAGAATAGGGAAGATAGGCAGGGAGAGGACATGAGGGTAAGCAGAGCAGGCTCAATGGGCAGGAAGAGGACATGCAGGTAAGTGTTAGGGTAAGCAGAGTAGGGAAGATAGGCAGGAAGAACACATTCAGGTAAGGGAGAGGACATGAGGGTAAGCAGAGTAGGGAGGATAGGCAGGAAGAGGACATTCAGGTTAGGAAGAGGACATGAGGGTAAGCAGAGCAGGGATGATGGGCAGGAAGAGGACATGCAGGTATGCAGAGTAACGAAGATGAGCAGGGAGAAGACATGAGGGTAAGCAGAGTAGGGTAGATGGCCAGGGAGAGGACACGAGGGTAAGGGAGAGAACATGAGAGTAAGTAGAGTAGGGAAGATGGGCAGGGAGAGGACATGAGGGTGAGCAGAGTACAGAAAATGGGTAGGGAGAGGACATGAGGGTAAGCAGAGTACAGAAAATGGGTAGGGAGGGGACATGAGGGTAAGCAGAGTGGTGGGGAAGATAGGCAGGGAGAGGACATGAGGGTAAGCAGAGTCGAGAAGATGGGCAGGGAGGGGACATGAGGGTAAGCAGAGTAGGGAAGATAGGGAGGGAGAGGACATGAGGGTAAGCAGAGTCGGGAAGATGGGCAGGGAGGGGACATGAGGGTAAGCAGAGTAGGGAAGATAGGGACGGAGAGGACATGAGGGTAAGCAGAGTAGAGAAGATGGGCAGGGAGAGGAAATGAGGGTAAGGAGAGTAGGGAAGATAGGGAGGCAGAAGACATGATGGTAATCAGAGTAGGGAAGATGGACAGAGAGGGGACATGACGGTAAGCAGAGTAGGGAAGATGGGCGGTGAGTGGACATCAGGGTATGCGTAGTAGGGAAGATAGGCAGGGAGAGAACCTGAGGGTAAGCAGAGTACCGAAAATGGGCAGGGAGAGGACATGAGGGTAAGCAAAGTAGGGAAGAACGGCAGGGAGAGGACATGAGGGTAAGCAGAATAGGGAAGATGGGAAGGTGGAGGACATGAGGGTAAGCAGAGTAGGGAAGATGGGCAGGGAAGGGACATGACGGTAAACTAAGTCGGGAAGATGGGCAGGGAGAGGACATGAGGGTATGCAGAGTAGGGAAGATGGGCAGGGAGAGGACATGAGGGTAAGCAGAGTACAGAAGATGGGCAGGGATAGGACATGAGGGTAAGCATAATAGGGTGGATGGGTAGGGGGCGACATAAGGGTAAGCAGAGTAGGGAAGATGGGCAGGGAGGGGACATGAGGGTAAACTGATTAGGGAAGATGGGCAGGGAGAGGACATGAGGGTAAGCAGAGTAGGGAAGATAGACAGGGAGAGGACATGACGGTAAGCAGAGTAGGGAAGATGGGCAGGGGGAAGATATGAGGGTAAGCAGAGTAGGGAAGATGGGCAGGGAGAGGACATGAGGGTAAGCAGAGTAGGGAAGATGGGCAGGGAGAGGACATGAGGGTAAGCAGAGTAGGATTGGTCAGGGAGAGGACATGAAGGTAAGCAAAGTTGGGAAGATAGGCAGGGAGGGACATGAGGGTAAGCAGAGTAGGGAAGATAGGCAAGGAGAGGACATGAGGGTAAGCAGAGTAGGGAAAATAGGCAGGAGGAGGACATGAGGGTAAGCAGAGCAGGGACGATAGGCAGGGAGAGGACATGAGGGTAAGCAGAGCAGGAAAGATAGGCAGGAAGAACACATTCGGGTAAGGGGGAGGACATGAGGGTGAGTAGGGAAGATAGGCAGGAAGAGGACATTCGGGTAAGGGAGAGGACATGAGGGTAAGCAGAGTAGGGAAGATGGCCAGGGACAGGAGACGAGGGTAAGCAGAGCTAGGATGATGGGCAGGAAGAGGACATGTGGGTAAGCAGAGTAGGGAAGATGAGCAGGGAGAGGACATGCGGGTAAGGAAGAGGACATGAGGGTAATCAGAGTAGGGAAGATGGGCAGGGAGAGGACATGAGTGTAAGCAGAGTATGGAAGATGGGCAGGAAGAGGACATGTGGGTATGCAGAGTAGGGAAAATGGGCAGGGAGAGGATATGAGGGTAAGCAGAGCAGGGAAGATGGACAGGGGGAGGACATGAGGGTAAGCAGAGCAGGGAAGATAGGCAGTAAGAGGACATGAGGGTAAGGGAGAGGACATGAGAGTAAGCAGAGTAGGGAAGATGGCCAGGAAGAGGACATGCGGGTAAGCAGAGTAGGGAAGATGGGCAGGGAGGGGACATGAAGGTAAGCATAGTAGGTAAGATAGGGAAGGAGAGGACATGAGGGTAAGCAGAGTAGGGAAGATGGGCAGAGAGAGGACATGAGAGTAAGCAGAGTAGGGAAGATGGGCAGCGAGTGGACATGTGGGTAAGCAGAGCAGGGCAGATGGGCAGGGGGCGGACATGAGGGTAAGCAGAGTAGGGAAGATGGGCAGGGGGAGGACATGAGGGTACGCAGAGTAGGGAAGATAGGCAGAAAGAGGACATGCAGGTAAGGGAGAGGACATGAGGGTAAGCAGAGTAGGAAAGCTAGGCAGGGAGAGGACATGAGGGTAAGCAGAGTAGGAAGGGAGAGGACATGAGGGTAAGCAGAGTAGGGCAGATGGGCAGGGAGAGGACACGAGGGTAAGCAGAGTTGGGAAGATGATCAGGGAGAGGGCATGAGGGTAAGCAGAGTAGGGCAGATGGGCAGGGAGAGGATATGAGGGTAAGCAGAGTAGGGAAGATGGGCAGTGATTGGACATGAGGGTAAGCAGAGCAGGGGAGATGGGCAGGGGGAGGACATGAGGGTAAGCAGAGTAGGGAAGATAGGCAGAAAGAGGACATGAGGGTAAGCAGAGTAGGGAAGATAGGCAGGAAGAGGACATGAGGGTAAGGGAAAGGATATGAGGGTAAGCAGAGTAGGGAAGATGGGCAGGGAGGGGACATGAGGGTAAGCAGAATTTGTAAGTTAGGGAGGGAGAGGACATGAGGGTAAGCAGAGTAGGGAAGATGGTCAGAGAGAGGACATGAGAGCAAGCAGAGTAGGGAAGATGGGCAGGGAGTGGACATGAGGGTAAGCAGAGCAGGGGCGATGGGCAGGGGGAGGACATGAGGGTAAGCATAGTAGGGAAGGTGGGCAGGGAGGGGACATGAGGGTAAGTAGAGTTGGGAAGATAGGCAGAAAGAGGATATGCAGGTAAGGGAGAGGACATGAGGGTAAGCAGAGTGGGAAAGCTAGGCAGGGAGCAGACATGAGGGTAACTAGAGTAGGAAAGATAGGAAGGGAGAGGACATGAGGGTAAGCAGAGTAGGGCAGATGGGCAGTGAGAGGACATGAGGGTAAGCAGAGTTGGGAAGATGGGCAGGGAGAGGACATGAGGGTAAGCAGAGTATGGCAGATGGGCAGGGAGAGGATATGAGGGTAAGCAGAGTAAGGAAGATGGGCAGAGAGAGACATGAGGGTAAGCAGAGTAGGGAAGATAGGCAGAAAGAGGACATGCAGGTAAGGGAGAGGACATTAGGGTAAGCAGAGTAGGAAAGCTAGGCAGGGAGAGGACATGAGGGTAAGCAGAGTAGGAAAGATAGGAAGGGAGAGGACATGAGGGTAAGCAGAGTTGGGAAGATGGGCAGGGAGAGGACATGAGGGTAAGCGGAGTAGGGCAGATGGGCAGGGAGAGGATATGAGGGTAAGCAGAGTAGGGAAGCTGGGCAGGGAGTGGACATGAAGGTAAGCAGAGCAGGGTAGATCGGCAGGGGGGACATGAGGGTAAGCAGAGTAGGGAAGATAGGCAGAAAGAGGACATGAGGGTAAGCAGAGTAGGGATGATAAGCAGGAAGAGGACATGAGGGTAAGGGAGAGGACATGAGGGTAAGCAGAGTAGGGAAGATGAGCATGGAGGGAACATGAGGGTAAGCAGAGTAGGGAAGATGGACAGGGAGTGGACATGAGGGTAAGCAGCTTAGGGAAGATGGGAAGGGAGTGGACATGAGGGTAAGCAGAGCAGGGGAGATGGGCAGGGGGAGGACATGAGGGTAAGCAGAGCAGGGGAGATGGGTAGGAGGAGGACATGAGGGTAAGCAGAGCAGGGGAGATGGGTAAGGAAGAGGACATGTGTAGGGAAGATGGCCAGGGAGAGGACACAAAGGTAAGCAGAGCAGGGATGATGGGCAGGAAGAGGACATGCGGGTATGCAGAGTAGGGAAGATGGGCAGGGTGAGGATATGAGGGTAAGCAGAGCAGGGAAGATGGGCAGGGAGAGGACATGAGGGTAAGCAGAGCAGGGAAGATAGGCAGTAAGAGGAAATGAGGGTAAGGGAGAGGACATGAGGGTAAGCAGAGTAGGGAAGATGGCCAGGGAGAGGACACGAGGGTAAGCAGAGCAGGGACGATGGGCAGGAAGAGGACATGCGGGTAAGCAGAGTAGGGAAGATGGGCAGGGAGGGGACATGAGGGTAAGCAGAGTAGGTAAGATAGGGAGGGAGAGGACATGAGGGTAAGCAGTGTAGGGAAGATGGGCAGAGAGAGAACATGAGAGTAAGCAGAGTAGGGAAGATGGGCAGGGAGTGGACATGAGGGTACGCAGAGTAGGGAAGATAGGCAGAAAGAGGACATGCAGGTAAGGGAGAGGACAGGAGGGTAAGCAGAGTAGGAAAGCTAGGCAGGGAGAGGACATGAGGGTAAGCAGAGTAGGGAAGATGGGCAGGGAGAGGACATGAGGGTAAGCAGAGTTGGGAAGATGGCCAGGGAGAGGACACAAAGGTAAGCAGAGCAGGGATGATGGGCAGGAAGAGGACATGCGGGTATGCAGAGTAGGGAAGATGGGCAGGGAGAGGACATGAGGGTAAGCAGAGCAGGGAAGATAGGCAGTAAGAGGACATGAGGGTAAGGGAGAGGACATGAGGGTAAGCAGAGTAGGGAAGATGGCCAGGGAGAGGACACGAGAGTAAGCAGAGCAGGGATGATGGGCAGGAAGAGGACATGCGGGTAAGCAGAGTAGGGAAGATGGGCAGGGAGGGGACATGAGGGTAAGCAGAGTAGGGAAGATAGGCAGTAAGAGGACATGAGGGTAAGGGAGAGGACATGAGGGTAAGCAGAGTAGGGAAGATGGCCAGGGAGAGGACACAAGGGTAAGCAGAGCAGGGATGATGGGCAGGAAGAGGACATACGGGTAAGCAGAGTAGGGAAGATGGGCAGGGAGGGGACATGAGGGTAAGCAGAGTAGGTAAGATAAGGAGGGAGAGGACATGAGGGTAAGCAGAGTAGGGAAGATGGGCAGAGAGAGGACATGAGAGTAAGCAGAGTAGGGAAGATGGGCAGGGAGTGGACATGTGGGTAGTCAGAGCAGGGGAGATGGGCAGGGAGAGGACATGAGGGTAAGCAGAGTAGGGAAGATAGGGAGGGAGAGGATATGAGGGTAAGCAGAGTAGGGAAGATGGGCAGGGAGAGGACAGGAGGGTAAGCAGAGTAGGTGAGAAAGGCAGCGAGATGTCATGAGGGTAAGCAGAGTACGGAAGATAGGGATGGAGAGGAAATGAGGGTAAGCAGAGTAGGGAAGATGGGCAGGGAGAGGACATGAGGGTAAGCAGAGTAGGTGAGACAGGCAGGGAGAGGACATGAGGGTAAGCAGAGTAGGTGAGACAGGTAGGGAGAGGACATGACGGTAAGCAGAGTAGGGAAGATAGGGAGGGAGAGGAAATTAGGGTAAGCAGAGTAGGGAAGATGGGCAGGGAGAGGACATGAGGGTAAGCAGAGTAGGTGAGACAGGCAGGGAGAGGACATGAGGGTATGCAGAGTAGGGAAGATAGGGAGGGAGAGGACATGAGGGTAAGCAGAGTAGGTGAGACAGGCAGGGAGAGGACATGAGGGTATGCAGAGTAGGGAAGATAGGGAGGGAGAGGACATGAGGGTAAGCAGAGTAGGTGAGACAGGCAGGGAGAGGACATGAGGGTAAGCAAAGTAGAGAAGATATGGAGGGAGAGGACATGAGGGTAAGCAGAGTAGGGAAGATAGGGAGGGAGAGGAAATGAGGGTAAGCAGAGTAGGGAAGATGGGCAGGGAGAGGACATGAGGGTAAGCAAAGTAGGGAAGATATGGAGGGAGAGGACATGAGGGTAAGCAGAGTAGGGAAGATAGGGAGGGAGAGGAAATGAGGGTAAGCAGAGTAGGTGCGACAGGCAGGGAGAGGACATGAGGGTATGCAGAGTAGGGAAGATAGGGAGGGAGAGGACATGAGGGTAAGCAGAGTAGGTGAGACAGGCAGGGAGAGGACATGAGGGTAAGCAAAGAAGGGAAGATATGGATTGAGAGGACATGAGGGTAAGCAGAGTAGGGAAGATAGGGAGGGAGAGGAAATGAGGGTAAGCAGAGTAGGGAAGATGGGCAGGGAGAGGACATGAGGGTAAGCAGAGTAGGTGAGACAGGCAGGGAGAGGACATGAGGGTAAGCAGAGTAGGGAAGATAGGGAGGGAGAGGACATGAAGGTAAGCAGAGTAGGGAAGATGGGCAGGGAGAGGACATGAGGGTAAGCAGAGTAGATGACACAGGCAGGGAGAGGACATGAGGGTAAGCAGAGTAGGGAAGATAGGGAGGGAGAGGATATGAGGGTAAGCAGAGTAGGGAAGATGGGCAGGGAGAGGACATGAGGGTAAGCAAAGTAGTGAAGATGGGCAGGGAGAGGACATGAGGGTAAGCAGAGTAGGGAAGATAGGGAGGGAGAGGAAATGAGGGTAAGCAGAGTAGGTGAGACAGGTAGGGAGAGGAAATGAGGGTAAGCAGAGTAGGGAAGATAGGGAGAGAGAGGAAATTAGGGTAAGCAGAGTAGGGAAGATGGGCAGGGAGAGGACATGAGGGTAAGCAGAGTAGGTGAGACAGGTAGGGAGAGGACATGACGGTAAGCAGAGTAGGGAAGATAGGGAGGGAGAGGAAATTAGGGTAAGCAGAGTAGGGAAGATGGGCAGGGAGAGGACATGAGGGTAAGCAGAGTAGGTGAGACAGGCAGGGAGAGGACATGAGGGTAGGCAGAGTAGGGAAGATGGGCAGGGAGAGGACATGAGGGTAAGCAGAGTAGGGAAGATGGGCAGGGAGAGGGCAGGAGGGTAAGCAGAGTAAGTGAGACAGGCAGGGAGAGGACATGAGGGTAAGCAGAGTAGGGAATATAGGGTGGGAGAGGAAATGAGGGTAAGCAGAGTAGGGAAGATGGGCAGGGAGAGGACATGAGGGTAAGCAGAGAAGGTGAGGCAGGCAGGGAGAGGACATGAGGGTAAGCAGAGTAGGGAAGATAGGGAGGGAGAGGACATGAAGGTAAGCAGAGTAGGGAAGATGGGCAGGGAGAGGACATGAGGGTAAGCAGAGTAGGGAAGATAGGGAGGGAGAGGAAATGAGGGTGAGCAGAGTAGGGAAGATGGGCAGGGAGAGGACATGAGGGTAAGCAGAGTAGATGAGACAGGCAGGGAGAGGTCATGAGGGTAAGCAGAGTAGGGAAGATAGGGAGGGAGAGGACATGAGGGTAAGCAGAGTAGGGAAGATAGGGAGGGAGAGGACATGAGGGTAAGCAGAGTAGGTGAGACAGGCAGGGAGAGGACATGAGGGTAAGCAGAGAAGGTAAGATAGGGAGGGAGAGGACATGAGGGTAAGCAGAGCAGGGAAGATAGGGAGGGAGAGGACATGAAGGTAAGCAAAGTAGGGAAGATGGGCAGGGAGAGGACATGAGGGTAAGCAGAGTAGGGAAGATGGGTAGGGAGAGGACATGAGGGTAAGCAGAGTAGGGAAGATAGGGAGGGAGAGGACATGAGGGTAAGCAGAGTAGGGAAGATGGGCAGAGAGAGGATATGAGGGTAAGCAGAGTAGGGAAGATAGGGAGGGAGAGGATATGAGGGTAAGCAGAGTAGGGAAGATGGGCAGGGAGAGGATATGAGGGTAAGCAGAGTAGGGAAGATGGGCAGGGAGAGGATATGAGGGTAAGCAGAGTAGGGAGAATAGGCAGGGAGAGGACATGAGGGTACACAGAGGGGGAAGGTGGGCAGGCAGGGGATATGAGGGTAAGCAGAGTAGGGAAGATGGACAGGGAGGAGACATGACGGTAAGCAGAGTAGGGAAGATGGGCAGGAAATGGACATGAGGGTATGCAGAGTAGCGAAGATGGGAAGGGGGAGGACATGAGGGTAAGCAGAGTAGGGAAGATGGGCAGGGAGAGGACATGAGGGTAAGCAGAGAAGGGAAGATGGGCAGGGAGAGGACATGAGGGTATGCAGAGTAGGGAAGATGGGCAGGGAGAGGACATGAGGGTAAGCAAAGCAGGGAAGATAGGCAGGAAGAGGACATTCGGGTAAGGGAGAGGACATGAGGGTAAGCAGAGTAGGGAAGATAGGCAAGAAGAGGACATTCGGGTAAGGGAGAGGACATGAGGGTAAGCAGAGTAGGGAAGATGGCCAGGGAGAGGACACGAGGGTAAGCAGAGTAGGGAAGATGGGCAGGGAGGGGACATGAGGGTAAGCAGAGTAGGGAAGATAGGGAGGGAGAGGACATGAGGGTAAGCAGAGTAGGGAAGATGGGCAGAGAGGGGACATGACGGTAAGCAGAGTAGGGAAGATGGGCAGGGAGTGGACATGAGGGTATGCGTAGTAGGGAATATAGGCAGGGAGAGAACATGAGGGTAAGCAGAGTACATAAAATGGGTAGGGGGAGGATATGAGAGTAAGCAGAGTAGGGAAGATGGGAATGGGAGGATATGAGGTTAAGCAGAGTAGGGAAGAAGGGCAGGGAGGGGACATGAGGGTAAACTGAGTAGGGAAGATGGGCAGGGAGAGGACATGATGGTAAGCAGAGTAGGGAAGATAGACAGGGAGAGGACATGAGGGTATGCAGAGTAGGGAATATGGTCAGGGAGAGGACATGAGGGTAAGCAGAGTACAGAAGATGGGCAGGGAGAGGACATGAGGGGAAGCAGAGCAGGGAAGATAGGCAGGGAGAGGGCATGAGGGTAAGCATAATAGGGTAGATGGGTAGGGGGACGACATGAGGGTAAACAGAGTAGGTAAGATAGGGTGGGAGAGGACATGAGGGTAGGCAGAGTAGGGAAGATGGGCAGGGAGAGGACATGAGGGTAAGCAGAGTAGGGAAGATAGGGTGGGAGAGGACATGAGGGTAGGCAGAGTAGGGAAGATGGGCAGGGAGAGGACATGAGGGTAAGCAGAGTAGGGAAGATGGGCAGGGAGAGGGCAGGAGGGTAAGCAGAGTAAGTGAGACAGGCAGGGAGAGGACATGAGGGTAAGCAGAGTAGGGAATATAGGGTGGGAGAGGAAATGAGGGTAAGCAGAGTAGGGAAGATGGGCAGGGAGAGGACATGAGGGTAAGCAGAGAAGGTGAGGCAGGCAGGGAGAGGACATGAGGGTAAGCAGAGTAGGGAAGATAGGGAGGGAGAGGACATGAAGGTAAGCAGAGTAGGGAAGATGGGCAGGGAGAGGACATGAGGGTAAGCAGAGTAGGGAAGATAGGGAGGGAGAGGAAATGAGGGTGAGCAGAGTAGGGAAGATGGGCAGGGAGAGGACATGAGGGTAAGCAGAGTAGATGAGACAGGCAGGGAGAGGACATGAGGGTAAGCAGAGTAGGGAAGATAGGGAGGGAGAGGACATGAGGGTAAGCAGAGTAGGGAAGATAGGGAGGGAGAGGACATGAGGGTAAGCAGAGTAGGTGAGACAGGCAGGGAGAGGACATGAGGGTAAGCAGAGAAGGTAAGATAGGGAGGGAGAGGACATGAGGGTAAGCAGAGCAGGGAAGATAGGGAGGGAGAGGACATGAAGGTAAGCAAAGTAGGGAAGATGGGCAGGGAGAGGACATGAGGGTAAGCAGAGTAGGGAAGATGGGTAGGGAGAGGACATGAGGGTAAGCAGAGTAGGGAAGATAGGGAGGGAGAGGACATGAGGGTAAGCAGAGTAGGGAAGATGGGCAGAGAGAGGATATGAGGGTAAGCAGAGTAGGGAAGATAGGGAGGGAGAGGATATGAGGGTAAGCAGAGTAGGGAAGATGGGCAGGGAGAGGATATGAGGGTAAGCAGAGTAGGGAAGATGGGCAGGGAGAGGATATGAGGGTAAGCAGAGTAGGGAGAATAGGCAGGGAGAGGACATGAGGGTACACAGAGGGGGAAGGTGGGCAGGCAGGGGATATGAGGGTAAGCAGAGTAGGGAAGATGGACAGGGAGGAGACATGACGGTAAGCAGAGTAGGGAAGATGGGCAGGAAGTGGACATGAGGGTATGCAGAGTAGCGAAGATGGGAAGGGGGAGGACATGAGGGTAAGCAGAGTAGGGAAGATGGGCAGGGAGAGGACATGAGGGTAAGCAGAGAAGGGAAGATGGGCAGGGAGAGGACATGAGGGTATGCAGAGTAGGGAAGATGGGCAGGGAGAGGACATGAGGGTAAGCAAAGCAGGGAAGATAGGCAGGAAGAGGACATTCGGGTAAGGGAGAGGACATGAGGGTAAGCAGAGTAGGGAAGATAGGCAAGAAGAGGACATTCGGGTAAGGGAGAGGACATGAGGGTAAGCAGAGTAGGGAAGATGGCCAGGGAGAGGACACGAGGGTAAGCAGAGTAGGGAAGATGGGCAGGGAGGGGACATGAGGGTAAGCAGAGTAGGGAAGATAGGGAGGGAGAGGACATGAGGGTAAGCAGAGTAGGGAAGATGGGCAGAGAGGGGACATGACGGTAAGCAGAGTAGGGAAGATGGGCAGGGAGTGGACATGAGGGTATGCGTAGTAGGGAATATAGGCAGGGAGAGAACATGAGGGTAAGCAGAGTACATAAAATGGGTAGGGGGAGGATATGAGAGTAAGCAGAGTAGGGAAGATGGGAAGGGGAGGATATGAGGTTAAGCAGAGTAGGGAAGAAGGGCAGGGAGGGGACATGAGGGTAAACTGAGTAGGGAAGATGGGCAGGGAGAGGACATGAGGGTAAGCAGAGTAGATGAGACAGGCAGGGAGAGGACATGAGGGTAAGCAGAGTAGGGAAGATAGGGAGGGAGAGGACATGAGGGTAAGCAGAGTAGGGAAGATAGGGAGGGAGAGGACATGAGGGTAAGCAGAGTAGGTGAGACAGGCAGGGAGAGGACATGAGGGTAAGCAGAGAAGGTAAGATAGGGAGGGAGAGGACATGAGGGTAAGCAGAGCAGGGAAGATAGGGAGGGAGAGGACATGAAGGTAAGCAAAGTAGGGAAGATGGGCAGGGAGAGGACATGAGGGTAAGCAGAGTAGGGAAGATGGGTAGGGAGAGGACATGAGGGTAAGCAGAGTAGGGAAGATAGGGAGGGAGAGGACATGAGGGTAAGCAGAGTAGGGAAGATGGGCAGAGAGAGGATATGAGGGTAAGCAGAGTAGGGAAGATAGGGAGGGAGAGGATATGAGGGTAAGCAGAGTAGGGAAGATGGGCAGGGAGAGGATATGAGGGTAAGCAGAGTAGGGAAGATGGGCAGGGAGAGGATATGAGGGTAAGCAGAGTAGGGAGAATAGGCAGGGAGAGGACATGAGGGTACACAGAGGGGGAAGGTGGGCAGGCAGGGGATATGAGGGTAAGCAGAGTAGGGAAGATGGACAGGGAGGAGACATGACGGTAAGCAGAGTAGGGAAGATGGGCAGGAAGTGGACATGAGGGTATGCAGAGTAGCGAAGATGGGAAGGGGGAGGACATGAGGGTAAGCAGAGTAGGGAAGATGGGCAGGGAGAGGACATGAGGGTAAGCAGAGAAGGGAAGATGGGCAGGGAGAGGACATGAGGGTATGCAGAGTAGGGAAGATGGGCAGGGAGAGGACATGAGGGTAAGCAAAGCAGGGAAGATAGGCAGGAAGAGGACATTCGGGTAAGGGAGAGGACATGAGGGTAAGCAGAGTAGGGAAGATAGGCAAGAAGAGGACATTCGGGTAAGGGAGAGGACATGAGGGTAAGCAGAGTAGGGAAGATGGCCAGGGAGAGGACACGAGGGTAAGCAGAGTAGGGAAGATGGGCAGGGAGGGGACATGAGGGTAAGCAGAGTAGGGAAGATAGGGAGGGAGAGGACATGAGGGTAAGCAGAGTAGGGAAGATGGGCAGAGAGGGGACATGACGGTAAGCAGAGTAGGGAAGATGGGCAGGGAGTGGACATGAGGGTATGCGTAGTAGGGAATATAGGCAGGGAGAGAACATGAGGGTAAGCAGAGTACATAAAATGGGTAGGGGGAGGATATGAGAGTAAGCAGAGTAGGGAAGATGGGAAGGGGAGGATATGAGGTTAAGCAGAGTAGGGAAGAAGGGCAGGGAGGGGACATGAGGGTAAACTGAGTAGGGAAGATGGGCAGGGAGAGGACATGATGGTAAGCAGAGTAGGGAAGATAGACAGGGAGAGGACATGAGGGTATGCAGAGTAGGGAATATGGTCAGGGAGAGGACATGAGGGTAAGCAGAGTACAGAAGATGGGCAGGGAGAGGACATGAGGGGAAGCAGAGCAGGGAAGATAGGCAGGGAGAGGGCATGAGGGTAAGCATAATAGGGTAGATGGGTAGGGGGACGACATGAGGGTAAACAGAGTAGGTAAGATAGGGTGGGAGAGGACATGAGGGTAGGCAGAGTAGGGAAGATGGGCAGGGAGAGGACATGAGGGTAAGCAGAGTAGGGAAGATAGGGTGGGAGAGGACATGAGGGTAGGCAGAGTAGGGAAGATGGGCAGGGAGAGGACATGAGGGTAAGCAGAGTAGGGAAGATGGGCAGGGAGAGGGCAGGAGGGTAAGCAGAGTAAGTGAGACAGGCAGGGAGAGGACATGAGGGTAAGCAGAGTAGGGAATATAGGGTGGGAGAGGAAATGAGGGTAAGCAGAGTAGGGAAGATGGGCAGGGAGAGGACATGAGGGTAAGCAGAGAAGGTGAGGCAGGCAGGGAGAGGACATGAGGGTAAGCAGAGTAGGGAATATAGGGAGGGAGAGGACATGAAGGTAAGCAGAGTAGGGAAGATGGGCAGGGAGAGGACATGAGGGTAAGCAGAGTAGGGAAGATAGGGAGGGAGAGGAAATGAGGGTGAGCAGAGTAGGGAAGATGGGCAGGGAGAGGACATGAGGGTAAGCAGAGTAGATGAGACAGGCAGGGAGAGGACATGAGGGTAAGCAGAGTAGGGAAGATAGGGAGGGAGAGGACATGAGGGTAAGCAGAGTAGGGAAGATAGGGAGGGAGAGGACATGAGGGTAAGCAGAGTAGGTGAGACAGGCAGGGAGAGGACATGAGGGTAAGCAGAGAAGGTAAGATAGGGAGGGAGAGGACATGAGGGTAAGCAGAGCAGGGAAGATAGGGAGGGAGAGGACATGAAGGTAAGCAAAGTAGGGAAGATGGGCAGGGAGAGGACATGAGGGTAAGCAGAGTAGGGAAGATGGGTAGGGAGAGGACATGAGGGTAAGCAGAGTAGGGAAGATAGGGAGGGAGAGGACATGAGGGTAAGCAGAGTAGGGAAGATGGGCAGAGAGAGGATATGAGGGTAAGCAGAGTAGGGAAGATAGGGAGGGAGAGGATATGAGGGTAAGCAGAGTAGGGAAGATGGGCAGGGAGAGGATATGAGAGTAAGCAGAGTAGGGAAGATGGGCAGGGAGAGGATATGAGGGTAAGCAGAGTAGGGAGAATAGGCAGGGAGAGGACATGAGGGTACACAGAGGGGGAAGGTGGGCAGGCAGGGGATATGAGGGTAAGCAGAGTAGGGAAGATGGACAGGGAGGAGACATGACGGTAAGCAGAGTAGGGAAGATGGGCAGGAAGTGGACATGAGGGTATGCAGAGTAGCGAAGATGGGAAGGGGGAGGACATGAGGGTAAGCAGAGTAGGGAAGATGGGCAGGGAGAGGACATGAGGGTAAGCAGAGAAGGGAAGATGGGCAGGGAGAGGACATGAGGGTATGCAGAGTAGGGAAGATGGGCAGGGAGAGGACATGAGGGTAAGCAAAGCAGGGAAGATAGGCAGGAAGAGGACATTCGGGTAAGGGAGAGGACATGAGGGTAAGCAGAGTAGGGAAGATAGGCAAGAAGAGGACATTCGGGTAAGGGAGAGGACATGAGGGTAAGCAGAGTAGGGAAGATGGCCAGGGAGAGGACACGAGGGTAAGCAGAGTAGGGAAGATGGGCAGGGAGGGGACATGAGGGTAAGCAGAGTAGGGAAGATAGGGAGGGAGAGGACATGAGGGTAAGCAGAGTAGGGAAGATGGGCAGGGAGAGGAAATGAGGGTAAGCAGAGTAGGGAAGATAGGGAGGCAGAGGACATGAGGGTAAGCAGAGTAGGGAAGATGGGCAGAGAGGGGTCATGACGGTAAGCAGAGTAGGGAAGATGGGCAGGGAGTGGACATGAGGGTATGCGTAGTAGGGAATATAGGCAGGGAGAGAACATGAGGGTAAGCAGAGTACATAAAATGGGTAGGGGGAGGATATGAGAGTAAGCAGAGTAGGGAAGATGGGAAGGGGAGGATATGAGGTTAAGCAGAGTAGGGAAGAAGGGCAGGGAGGGGACATGAGGGTAAACTGAGTAGGGAAGATGGGCAGGGAGAGGACATGATGGTAAGCAGAGTAGGGAAGATAGACAGGGAGAGGACATGAGGGTATGCAGAGTAGGGAATATGGTCAGGGAGAGGACATGAGGGTAAGCAGAGTACAGAAGATGGGCAGGGAGAGGACATGAGGGGAAGCAGAGCAGGGAAGATAGGGAGGGAGAGGGCATGAGGGTAAGCATAATAGGGTAGATGGGTAGGGGGACGACATGAGGGTAAACAGAGTAGGTAAGATAGGGTGGGAGAGGACATGAGGGTAGGCAGAGTAGGGAAGATGGGCAGGGAGAGGACATGAGGGTAAGCAGAGTAGGGAAGATAGGGTGGGAGAGGACATGAGGGTAGGCAGAGTAGGGAAGATGGGCAGGGAGAGGACATGAGGGTAAGCAGAGTAGGGAAGATGGGCAGGGAGAGGGCAGGAGGGTAAGCAGAGTAAGTGAGACAGGCAGGGAGAGGACATGAGGGTAAGCAGAGTAGGGAATATAGGGTGGGAGAGGAAATGAGGGTAAGCAGAGTAGGGAAGATGGGCAGGGAGAGGACATGAGGGTAAGCAGAGAAGGTGAGGCAGGCAGGGAGAGGACATGAGGGTAAGCAGAGTAGGGAAGATAGGGAGGGAGAGGACATGAAGGTAAGCAGAGTAGGGAAGATGGGCAGGGAGAGGACATGAGGGTAAGCAGAGTAGGGAAGATAGGGAGGGAGAGGAAATGAGGGTGAGCAGAGTAGGGAAGATGGGCAGGGAGAGGACATGAGGGTAAGCAGAGTAGATGAGACAGGCAGGGAGAGGACATGAGGGTAAGCAGAGTAGGGAAGATAGGGAGGGAGAGGACATGAGGGTAAGCAGAGTAGGGAAGATAGGGAGGGAGAGGACATGAGGGTAAGCAGAGTAGGTGAGACAGGCAGGGAGAGGACATGAGGGTAAGCAGAGAAGGTAAGATAGGGAGGGAGAGGACATGAGGGTAAGCAGAGCAGGGAAGATAGGGAGGGAGAGGTCATGAAGGTAAGCAAAGTAGGGAAGATGGGCAGGGAGAGGACATGAGGGTAAGCAGAGTAGGGAAGATGGGTAGGGAGAGGACATGAGGGTAAGCAGAGTAGGGAAGATAGGGAGGGAGAGGACATGAGGGTAAGCAGAGTAGGGAAGATGGGCAGAGAGAGGATATGAGGGTAAGCAGAGTAGGGAAGATAGGGAGGGAGAGGATATGAGGGTAAGCAGAGTAGGGAAGATGGGCAGGGAGAGGATATGAGGGTAAGCAGAGTAGGGAAGATGGGCAGGGAGAGGATATGAGGGTAAGCAGAGTAGGGAGAATAGGCAGGGAGAGGACATGAGGGTACACAGAGGGGGAAGGTGGGCAGGCAGGGGATATGAGGGTAAGCAGAGTAGGGAAGATGGACAGGGAGGAGACATGACGGTAAGCAGAGTAGGGAAGATGGGCAGGAAGTGGACATGAGGGTATGCAGAGTAGCGAAGATGGGAAGGGGGAGGACATGAGGGTAAGCAGAGTAGGGAAGATGGGCAGGGAGAGGACATGAGGGTAAGCAGAGAAGGGAAGCTGGGCAGGGAGAGGACATGAGGGTATGCAGAGTAGGGAAGATGGGCAGGGAGAGGACATGAGGGTAAGCAAAGCAGGGAAGATAGGCAGGAAGAGGACATTCGGGTAAGGGAGAGGACATGAGGGTAAGCAGAGTACGGAAGATAGGTAAGAAGAGGACATTCGGGTAAGGGAGAGGACATGAGGGTAAGCAGAGTAGGGAAGATGGCCAGGGAGAGGACACGAGGGTAAGCAGAGTAGGGAAGATGGGCAGGGAGGGGACATGAGGGTAAGCAGAGTAGGGAAGATAGGGAGGGAGAGGACATGAGGGTAAGCAGAGTAGGGAAGATGGGCAGGGAGAGGAAATGAGGGTAAGCAGAGTAGGGAAGATAGGGAGGCAGAGGACATGAGGGTAAGCAGAGTAGGGAAGATGGGCAGAGAGGGGACATGACGGTAAGCAGAGTAGGGAAGATGGGCAGGGAGTGGACATGAGGGTATGCGTAGTAGGGAATATAGGCAGGGAGAGAACATGAGGGTAAGCAGAGTACATAAAATGGGTAGGGGGAGGATATGAGAGTAAGCAGAGTAGGGAAGATGGGAAGGGGAGGATATGAGGTTAAGCAGAGTAGGGAAGAAGGGCAGGGAGGGGACATGAGGGTAAACTGAGTAGGGAAGATGGGCAGGGAGAGGACATGATGGTAAGCAGAGTAGGGAAGATAGACAGGGAGAGGACATGAGGGTATGCAGAGTAGGGAATATGGTCAGGGAGAGGACATGAGGGTAAGCAGAGTACAGAAGATGGGCAGGGAGAGGACATGAGGGGAAGCAGAGCAGGGAAGATAGGCAGGGAGAGGGCATGAGGGTAAGCATAATAGGGTAGATGGGTAGGGGGACGACATGAGGGTAAACAGAGTAGGTAAGATGGGTAGGGGGACAACATGAGGGCAAACTGAGTAGGGAAGATGGGCAGGGAGAGGACATGAGGGTAAGTAGAGTAGGGAAGATGGGCAGGGAGAGGACATGAGGGTAAGCAGAGTTGGGACGATGGGCAGGGAGAGGACATGAGGGTAAGCAGAGTAGGGAAGATAGGCAGGGAGAGGACATGAGGGTAAGCAGAGTAGGGAAGAACGGCAGGGAGGGGTCATGAGGGGAAGCAGAGTAGGGGAGATGGGCAGGGAAAGGACATGAGGGTAAGCAGAGTTGGGAAGATAGGGAGGGAGAGGACATGAGGGTAAGCAGAGTTGGGAAGATGGGCAGGGGAGGACATGAGGGTAAGCAGAGTAGGGAAGATGGGCAGGGAGGGGAGATGTGGATAAGAAGAGTAGGGAAGATAGGGAGGGAGAGGACATGAGGGTAAGCAGAGTAGGGAAGATGGGCAGGGAGAGGAGATGTGGATAAGAAGAGTAGGGAAGATAGGGAGGGAGAGGACATGAGGGTAAGCAGAGTTGGGAAGATGGGCAGGGAGAGGACATGAGGGTAAGCTGAGTAGGGAAGATAGGGAGGCAGAGGACATGAGGGTAAGCAGAGTAGGAAAGATGGCAGGGAGAGGACATGAGGGTTAGCAGAGTTGGGAAGATGGGCAGGGAGATGACATGAGGGTACGCAGAGTAGGGAACATAGGCAGGGGGAGAACATGAGGATAAGCAGAGTAGGGAAGATGGGCAGGGAAGGAACATGACGGTAAGCAGAGTAGGGAAGAATGGAAGGGGGAGGACATGAGGGTAAACAGAGTAGGGAAGATGGGCAGGGAGGGGACATGAGGGTAAGCAGAGTACAAAAGATTGGGAGGGAGAGGACATGAGGGTAAGCAGAGTAGGGAAGATGGGCAGGGAGAGGAAATGAGGATAAGCAGAGTAGGGAAGATAGGGAGGGAGAGGACATGAGGGTAAGCAGAGTAGGGAAGATGGGCAGGGAGGGGACATGAGGGTAAGCAGAGTAGGGAATATGGCAGGGAGGGAACATGAGGGTAAGCAGAGTAGGGAAGATAGGGAGGGAGAGGACATGAGGGTAAGCAGAGTAGGGAAGATGGGCAGGGAGAGGAAATGAGGGTAAGCAGAGTAGGGAAGATAGGGAGGCAGAGGACATGAGGGTAAGCAGAGTAGGTAAGATGGGCAGAGAGGGGACATGACGGTAAGCAGAGTAGGAAAGATGGGCAGGGAGTGGACATGAGGGTATGCGTAGTAGGGAAGATAGGCAGGGAGAGAACATGTGAGTAAGCAGAGTACAGAATATGGGTAGGGAGAGGACATGAGGGTAAGCAGAGTACAGAAGATGGGCAGGGAGAAGACATGAGGGTAAGCAGAGTAGGGAAGATGGGCAGGGAGAGGAAATGAGGGTAAGCAGAGTAGGGAAGATAGGGGGGCAGAGGACATGAGGGTAAGCAGAGTAGGGAAGATGGGCAGAGAGGGGACATGACGGTAAGCAGAGTAGGAAAGATGGGCAGGGAGTGGACATGAGGGTATGCGTAGTAGGGAAGATAGGCAGGGAGAGAACATGTGAGTAAGCAGAGTACAGAAAATGGGTAGGGAGAGGACATGAGGGTAAGCAGAGTACAGAAGATGGGCAGGGAGAAGACATGAGGGTAAGCAGAGTAGGAAAGATGGGCAGGAAGTGGACATGAGGGTATGCGTAGTAGGGAAGATAGGCAGGGAGAGAACATGTGAGTAAGCAGAGTACAGAAAATGGGTAGGGGGACGACATGAGGGTAAGCAGAATAGGTAAGATGGGCAGGGAGGGGACATGAGGGTAAACTGAGTAGGGAAGATGGGCAGGGAGAGGACATGAGGGTAAGCAGAGTAGGGAAGATAGACAGGGAGAGGACATGAGGGTAACCAGAGTAGTGAAGATGGGCAGGGGGAGGATATGAGGGTAAGCAGAGTAGGGAATATGGGCAGGGAGAGGACATGAGGGTAAGCAGAGTTGGGAAGATGAGCAGGGAGAGGACATGATGGTAAGCAAAGTTGGGAAGATAGGCAGGGAGGGGACATGAGGGTAAGCAGAGTAGGGAAGATAGGCAGGGAGAGGACATGGGGGTAAGCAGAGCAGGCATGATGGGCAGGAAGAGGACATGCAGGTAAGAGAGAGGGTCAGCAGAGTAGGGAAGATGGGCAGGTAGAGGACATGAGGGTAAGCAGAGTAGGGAAGATGGGCAGAGAGGGGACATGACGGTAAGCAGAGTAGGGAAGATGGGCAGGGAGTGGACATGAGGGTATGCGTAGTAGGGAATATAGGCAGGGAGAGAACATGAGGGTAAGCAGAGTACAGAAAATGGGTAGGGAGAGGAAATGAGGGTAAGCAGAGTAGGGAAGATAGGAAGGCATAAGACATGATGGTAATCAGAGTAGGGAAGATGGACAGAGAGGGGACATGAGGGTAAGCAGAGTAGGGAAGATGGGCAGGGAGAGGACATGAGGGTAAGCAGAGTAGGGAAGATGAGCAGGGAGAGGACATGAGGGTAAGCAAAGTAGGGATGATCAGGGAGAGGACATGAGGGTAAGCAAAGTTGGGAAGATAGGCAGGGAGGGGACATGAGGGTAAGCAGAGTAGGGAAGATAGGCAAGGAGAGGACATGAGGGTAAGCAGAGTAGGGAAAATAGGCAGTAGGAGGACATGCCTGTAAGCAGAGCAGGAACGATAGGCAGGGAGAGGACATGAGGGTAAGCAGAGCAGGAAAGATAGGCAGGAAGAACACATTCGGGTAAGGGGGAGGAAATGAGGATAATCAGAGTAGGGAAGATGGCCAGGGAGAGGACACAAGGGTAAGCAGAGCAGGGATGATGGGCAGGAAGAGGACATGCGGGTATGCAGAGCAGGGATGATGGGCAGGAAGAGGACATGCGGGTATGCAGAGTAGGGAAGATGGGCAGGGAAAGGACATGAGGGTAAGCAGAGTAGGGAAAATCGGCAGGAAGAGGACATTTGGGTAAGGAAGAGGACATGAGGATAATCAGAGTAGGGAAGATGGCCAGGGAGAGGACACAAGGGTAAGCAGAGCAGGGATGATGGGCAGGAAGAGGACATGCGGGTATGCAGAGTAGGGAAGATGGGCAGGGAGAGGATATGAAGGTAAGCAGAGCAGGGAAGATGGGCAGGGAGAGGACATGAGGGTAAGCAGAGCACGGAAGATAGGCAGGAAGAGGACATGAGGGTAAGGGAGAGGACATATGGGTAAGCAGAGTAGGGAAAATGGCCAGGGAGAGGCACAAGGGTAAGCAGAGCAGGGATGATGGGCAGGGAGGGGACATGAGGGTAAGCAGAGTAGGTAAGATAGGGAAGGAGAGGACATGAGGGTAAGCAGAGTAGGGAAGATGGGCAGAGAGAGGACATGAGAGTAAGCAGAGTAGGGAAGATGGGCAGGGAGTGGACATGTGGGTAAGCAGAGCAGGGGAGATGGGCAGGGGGGGGGACATGAGGGTAAGCAGAGTAGGGAAGATGGGCAGGGAGAGGATATGAGGGTACACAGAGTAGGGAAGATAGGCAGAAAGAGGATATGCAGGTAAGGGAGAGGACCTGAGGGTAAGCAGAGTAGGAAAGCTAGGCAGGGAGAGGACATGAGGGTAAGCACAGTAGGAAAGATAGGAAGGGAGAGGACATGAGGGTAAGCAGAGTAGGGCAGATGGGCAGGGAGAGGACATGAGGGTAAGCAGAGTTGGGAAGATGGTCAGAGAGAGGACCTGAGGGTATGCAGAGTAGGGCAGATGGGCAGCGAGAGGATATGAGGGTAAGCAGAGTAGGGAAGATGGGCAGGGAGTGGACATGAGGGTAAGCAGAGCAGGGGAGATGGGCAGGGGAGGACATGAGCGTAAGCAGAGTAGGGAAGATAGGCAGAAAGAGGACATGAGGGTAAGCAGAGTAGGGAAGATAGGCAGGAAGAGGACATGAGGGTACAGGAGAGGATATGTGGGTAAGCAGAGTAGGGAAGATGGGCAGGAAGGGGACATGAGGGTAAGCAGAGTAGGTAAGATAGGGAGGGAGAGGACATGAGGGTAAGCAGAGTAGGTAAGATGGGCAGAGAGAGGACATGAGAGCAAGCAGAGTAGGGAAGATGGGCAGGGAGTGGACAGGAGGGTAAGCAGAGCAGAGGAGATGGGCAGGGGGGGGGGACATGATGGTAAGCAGAGTAAGGAAGATGGGCAGGGAGGGGACATGAGGGTAAGCAGAGGAGGGAAGATAGGCAGAAAGAGGACATGCAGGTAAGGGAGAGGACATGAGGGTAAGCAGAGTAGGAAAGCTAGGCAGGGAGAGGGCATGAGGGTAATCAGAGTAGGAAAGATAGGAAGGGAGAGGACATGAGGGTAAGCAGAGTAGGGCAGATGGGCAGGGAGAGGACATGAGGGTAAGCAGAGTTGGGAAAATGGGCAGGGAGAGGACATGAGGCTAAGCAGAGTAGGGCAGATGGGCAGGGAGAGGATATGAGGGTAAGCAGAGTAGGGAAGATGGGCAGGGAGAGGACATGAGGGTAAGCAGAATAGGGAAGATAGGCAGAAAGAGGACATGAGGGTAAGCAGAGAAGGGAAGATAAGCAGGAAGAGGACATGAGGGTAAGGGAGAGGACATGAGGGTAAGCAGAGCAGGGGAGATGGGCAGGGGGAGGACATGAGGGTAAGCAGAGTAGGGCAGATGGGCAGGGAGAGGATATGAGGGTAAGCAGAGTAGGGAAGATAGGCAGAAAGAGGAAATGAGGGTAAGCAGAGAAGGGAAGATAAGCAGGAAGAGTACATGAGGGTAAGGAAGAGGACATGAGGGTAAGCAGAGTAGGAAAGATGGGCATGGAGGGAACATGAGGGTAAGCAAAGTAGGGAAGATGGGCAGGGAGGGGACATGAGGGTAAGCAGAGTAGGAAAGATGGTCAGGGAGTGGAAATGAGGGTAAGCAGATTAGGTAAAATAGGGAGGGAGAGGACACGAGGGTAAGCAGAGTAGGGAAGATGGGCAGGGAGGGGACATTACGGTAAGCAGAGTAGGGAAGATGGGCAGGGAGTGGACATGAGGGTATGCTGAGAAGGGAAGATAGGCAGGGAGGGAACATGAGGGTAAGCAGAGTAGGGAAGATAGGGAGGGAGAGGACATGTTGGTAAGCAGAGTAGGGAAGATGGGCAGGGAGGGGACATGAGGGTAAGCAGAGTAGGGAAGATGGCAGGGAGGGAACATGAGGGTAAGCAGAGTAGGGAAGATAGGGAGGGAGAGGACATGAGGGTAAGCAGAGTAGGGAAGATGGGCAGGGATAGGAAATGAGGGTAAGCAGAGTAGGGAAGATAGGGAGGCAGAGGACATGAGGGTAAGCAGAGTAGGGAAGATGGGCAGAGAGGGGACATGACGGTAAGCAGAGTAGGAAAGATGGGCAGGGAGTGGACATGAGGGTATGCGTAGTAGGGAATACAGGCAGGGAGAGAACATGTGGGTAAGCAGAGTACAGAAAATGGGTAGGGAGTGGACATGAGGGTAAGCAGAGTACAGAAGATGGGCAGGGAGAGGACATGAGGGTAAGCAGAGTAGGGAAGATAGGCAGGCAGAGGACAAGAGGGTAAGCACAATAGGGTAGATGGCTAGGGGGACGACATGAGGGTAAGCAGAGTAGGTAAGATGGGCAGGGAGGGGACATGAGGGTAAAATGAGTAGGGAAGATGGGCAGGGAGAGGACATGAGGGTAAGCAAAGTAGGGAAGATAGACAGGGAGAGGACATGAGGGTAACCAGAGTAGGGAAGATGGGCAGGGGGAGGATATGAGGGTAAGCAGAGTAGGGAATATGGGCAGGAAGAGCACATGAGGGTAAGCAGAGTAGGGAAGATGGGCAGTGAGAGGACATGATGGTAAGCAAAGTTGGGAAGATAGGCAGGGAGGGGACATGAGGGTAAGCAGAGTAGGGAAAATAGGCAGGGAGAGGACATGGGGGTAAGCAGAGCAAGCACGATGAGCAGGAAGAGGACATGCAGGTAAGGGAGAGGGTCAGCAGAGTAGGGAAGATGGGCAGGTAGAGGACATGAGGGTAAGCAGAGTAGGGAAGATAGGCAGAGAGGGGACATGACGGTAAGCAGAGTAGGGAAGATGGGCAGGGAGTGGACATGAGGGTATGCGTAGTAGGGAATATAGGCAGGCAGAGAACATGAGGGTAAGCAGAGTACAGAAAATGGGTAGGGAGAGGACATGAGGGTAAGCAGAGTAGGAAAGATGGAAAGGGGGAGGACATGAGGGTAAGCAAAGTAGGGAAGATGGGAAGGGAGGGGACATGAGGGTAAACTGAGTAGGGAAGATGGGCAGGGAGTGGACATGAGGGTAAGCAGAGTAGGGAAGATAGACAGGGAGAGAACATGAGGATAAGCAGAGTAGGGAATATGGGCAGGGAGAGGACATGAGGGTAAGCAGAGTAGGGAAGATGAGCAGGGAGAGGACATGAGGGTAAGCAAAGTAGGGATGATCAGGGAGAGGACATGAGGGTAAGCAAAGTTGGGAAGATAGGCAGGGAGGGGACATGAGGGTAAGCAGAATAGGGAAGATAGGCAAGGAGAGGACATGAGGGTAAGCAGAGTAGGGGAAATAGGCAGTAGGAGGACATGCCTGTAAGCAGAGCAGGGACGATAGGCAGGGAGAGGACATGAGGGTAAGCAGAGCAGGAAAGATAGGCAGGAAGAACACATTCGGGTAAGGGGGAGGAAATGAGGATAATCAGAGTAGGGAAGATAGACAGGGAGAGAACATGAGGATAAGCAGAGTAGGGAATATGGGCAGGGAGAGGACACAAGGGTAAGCAGAGCAGGGATGATGGGCAGGAAGAGGACATGCGGGTATGCAGAGTAGGGAAGATGGGCAGGGAAAGGACATGAGGGTAAGCAGAGTAGGGAAAATCGGCAGGAAGAGGACATTTGGGTAAGGAAGAGGACATGAGGATAATCAGAGTAGGGAAGATGGCCAGGGAGAGGACACAAGGGTAAGCAGAGCAGGGATGATGGGCAGGAAGAGGACATGCGGGTATGCAGAGTAGGGAAGATGGGCAGGGAGAGGATATGAAGGTAAGCAGAGAAGGGAAGATGGGCAGGGAGAGGACATGAGGGTAAGCAGAGCAGGGAAGATAGGCAGGAAGAGGACATGAGGGTAAGGGAGAGGACATATGGGTAAGCAGAGTAGGGAAAATGGCCAGGGAGAGGACACAAGGGTAAGCAGAGCAGGGATGATGGGCAGGGAGGGGACATGAGGGTAAGCAGAGTAGGTAAGATAGGGAAGGAGAGGACATGAGGGTAAGCAGAGTAGGGAAGATGGGCAGAGAGAGGACGTGAGAGTAAGCAGAGTAGGGAAGATGGGCAGGGAGTGGACATGTGGGTAAGCAGAGCAGGGGAGATGGGCAGGGGGGGACATGAGGGTAAGCAGAGTAGGGAAGATGGGCAGGGAGAGGACATGAGGGTACACAGAGTAGGGAAGATAGGCAGAAAGAGGATATGCAGGTAAGGGAGAGGACCTGAGGGTAAGCAGAGTAGGAAAGCTAGGCAGGGAGAGGACATGAGGGTAAGCACAGTAGGAAAGATAGGAAGGGAGAGGACATGAGGGTAAGCAGAGTAGGGCAGATGGGCAGGGAGAGGACATGAGGGTAAGCAGAGTTGGGAAGATGGTCAGAGAGAGGACCTGAGGGTATGCAGAGTAGGGCAGATGGGCAGGGAGAGGATATGAGGGTAAGCAGAGTAGGGAAGATGGGCAGGGAGTGGACATGAGGGTAAGCAGAGCAGGGGAGATGGGCAGGGAAGGACATGAGCGTAAGCAGAGTAGGGAAGATAGGCAGAAAGAGGACATGAGGGTAAGCAGAGTAGGGAAGATAGGCAGGAAGAGGACATGAGGGTACAGGAGAGGATATGAGGGTAAGCAGAGTAGGGAAGATGGGCAGGAAGGGGACATGAGGGTAAGCAGAGTAGGTAAGATAGGGAGGGAGAGGACATGAGGGTAAGCAGAGTAGGTAAGATGGGCAGAGAGAGGACATGAGAGCAAGCAGAGTAGGGAAGATGGGCAGGGAGTGGACAGGAGGGTAAGCAGAGCAGAGGAGATGGGCAGGGGGGGGACATGATGGTAAGCAGAGTAGGGAAGATGGGCAGGGAGGGGACATGAGGGTAAGCAGAGGAGGGAAGATAGGCAGAAAGAGGACATGCAGGTAAGGGAGAGGACATGAGGGTAAGCAGAGTAGGAAAGCTAGGCAGGGAGAGGGCATGAGGGTAAGCAGAGTAGGAAAGATAGGAAGGGAGAGGACATGAGGGTAAGCAGAGTAGGGCAGATGGGCAGGGAGAGGACATGAGGGTAAGCAGAGTTGGGAAAATGGGCAGGGAGAGGACATGAGGCTAAGCAGAGTAGGGCAGATGGGCAGGGAGAGGATATGAGGGTAAGCAGAGTAGGGAAGATGGGCAGGGAGAGGACATGAGGGTAAGCAGAATAGGGAAGATAGGCAGAAAGAGGACATGAGGGTAAGCAGAGAAGGGAAGATAAGCAGGAAGAGGACATGAGGGTAAGGGAGAGGACATGAGGGTAAGCAGAGCAGGGGAGATGGGCAGGGGGAGGACATGAGGGTAAGCAGAGTAGGGCAGATGGGCAGGGAGAGGATATGAGGGTAAGCAGAGTAGGGAAGATAGGCAGAAAGAGGACATGAGGGTAAGCAGAGAAGGGAAGATAAGCAGGAAGAGTACATGAGGGTAAGGGAGAGGACATGAGGGTAAGCAGAGTAGGAAAGATGGGCATGGAGGGAACATGAGGGTAAGCACAGTAGGGAAGATGGGCAGGGAGGGGACATGAGGGTAAGCAGAGTAGGAAAGATGGTCAGGGAGAGGAAATGAGGGTAAGCAGATTAGGTAAAATAGGGAGGGAGAGGACACAAGGGTAAGCAGAGTAGGGAAGATGGGCAGGGAGGGGACATTACGGTAAGCAGAGTAGGGAAGATGGGCAGGGAGTGGACATGAGGGTATGCTGAGAAGGGAAGATAGGCAGGGAGGGAACATGAGGGTAAGCAGAGTAGGGAAGATAGGGAGGGAGAGGACATGTTGGTAAGCAGAGTAGGGAAGATGGGCAGGGAGGGGACATGAGGGTAAGCAGAGTAGGGAAGATGGCAGGGAGGGAACATGAGGGTAAGCAGAGTAGGGAAGATAGGGAGGGAGAGGACATGAGGGTAAGCAGAGTAGGGAAGATGGGCAGGGAGAGGAAATGAGGGTAAGCAGAGTAGGGAAGATAGGGAGGCAGAGGACATGAGGGTAAGCAGAGTAGGGAAGATGGGCAGAGAGGGGACATGACGGTAAGCAGAGTAGGAAAGATGGGCAGGGAGTGGACATGAGGGTATGCGTAGTAGGGAATACAGGCAGGGAGAGAACATGTGGGTAAGCAGAGTACATAAAATGGGTAGGGAGAGGACATGAGGGTAAGCAGAGTACAGAAGATGGGCAGGGAGAGGACATGAGGGTAAGCAGAGTAGGGAAGATAGGCAGGCAGAGGACAAGAGGGTAAGCACAATAGGGTAGATGGCTAGGGGGACGACATGAGGGTAAGCAGAGTAGGTAAGATGGGCAGGGAGGGGACATGAGGGTAAAATGAGTAGGGAAGATGGGCAGGGAGAGGACATGAGGGTAAGCAGAGTAGGGAAGATAGACAGGGAGAGGACATGAGGGTAACCAGAGTAGGGAAGATGGGCAGGGGGAGGATATGAGGGTAAGCAGAGTAGGGAATATGGGCAGGAAGAGGACATGAGGGTAAGCAGAGTAGGGAAGATGGGCAGGGAGAGGACATGATGGTAAGCAAAGTTGGGAAGATAGGCAGGGAGGGGACATGAGGGTAAGCAGAGTAGGGAAGATAGGCAGGGAGAGGACATGGGGGTAAGCAGAGCAAGCATGATGAGCAGGAAGAGGACATGCAGGTAAGGGAGAGGGTCAGCAGAGTAGGGAAGATGGGCAGGTAGAGGACATGAGGGTAAGCAGAGTAGGGAAGATAGGCAGAGAGGGGACATGACGGTAAGCAGAGTAGGGAAGATGGGCAGGGAGTGGACATGAGGGTATGCGTAGTAGGGAATATAGGCAGGGAGAGAACATGAGGGTAAGCAGAGTACAGAAAATGGGTAGGGAGAGGACATGAGGGTAAGCAGAGTAGGAAAGATGGGTAGGGAGAGGACATGAGGGTAACCAGAGTAGGGAATATGGGCAGGGGGAGGATATGAGGGTAAGCAGAGTAGGGAATATGGGCAGGAAGAGGACATGAGGGTAAGCAGAGTAGGGAAGATGGGCAGGGAGAGGACATGATGGTAAGCAAAGTTGGGAAGATAGGCAGGGAGGGGACATGAGGGTAAGCAGAGTAGGGAAGATAGGCAGGGAGAGGACATGGGGGTAAGCAGAGCAAGCATGATGAGCAGGAAGAGGACATGCAGGTAAGGGAGAGGGTCAGCAGAGTAGGGAAGATGGGCAGGTAGAGGACATGAGGGTAAGCAGAGTAGGGAAGATAGGCAGAGAGGGGACATGACGGTAAGCAGAGTAGGGAAGATGGGCAGGGAGTGGACATGAGGGTATGCGTAGTAGGGAATATAGGCAGGGAGAGAACATGAGCGTAAGCAGAGTACAGAAAATGGGTAGGGAGAGGACATGAGGGTAAGCAGAGTAGGAAAGATGGAAAGGGGGAGGACATGAGGGTAAGCAAAGTAGGGAAGATGGGAAGGGAGGGGACATGAGGGTAAACTGAGTAGGGAAGATGGGCAGGGAGTGGACATGAGGGTAAGCAGAGTAGGGAAGATAGACAGGGAGAGAACATGAGGATAAGCAGAGTAGGGAGGATGGGCAGGGAGAGGACATGAGGGTATGCCGAGTAGGGAAGATTGGCAGGGAGAAGTCCGAGGGTAAGCAGAGTACAGAAGATGGGCAGGGAGAGGACATGAGGGTAAGCAGAGTAGGGAGGATAGGCATAGAGAGGACATGAGGGTAAGCATAATAGGGTAGATGGGTAGGGGGCGACATGAGGATAAGCAGAGTTGGGAAGATGGGCAGGGAGGGGACATGAGGGTAAGCAGAGTAGGGAAGATTGGCAGGTAGAGGACATGAGGGTAAGCAGAGTAGGGAAGATAGACAGGGAGAGGACATGAGGGTAAGCAGAGTAGGGAAGATGGGCAGGGGGAGGATATGAGGGTAAGCAGAGTAGGGAAGATGGGCAGGGGGAGGACATAAGGCTAAGCAGAGTAGGGATGGGCAGGGAGAGGACATGAGGGTAAGCAAAGTTGGGAAGGTAGGCAGGGAGGGGCCATGAGGGTAAGCAGAATAGGGAAGATAGGCAGGGAGAGGACATGAGGGTAAGCAGAGCAGGCTCAATGGGCAGGAAGAGGATATGCAGGTAAGGGTTAGGGTAAGCAGAGTAGGGAAGATGGGCAGGTAGAGGACATGAGGGTAAGCAGAGCAGGGAAGATAGGCAGGAAGAACACATTCAGGTAAGGGAGAGGACATGAGGGTAAGCAGAGCAGGGAAGATAGGCAGGAAGAACACATTCAGGTAAGGGAGAGGACATGAGGGTAAGCAGAGTAGGGAAGATAGGCAGGAAGAGGACATTCAGGTAAGGGAGAAGACATGAGGGTAAGCAGAGTAGGGAAGATGGCCAGGGAGAGGACATGAGGGTAAGGGAGAGAACATGAGAGTAAGTAGAGTAGGGAAGATGGGCAGGGAGAGGACATGAGGGTGAGCAGAGTACAGAAAATGGGTAGGGAGAGGACATGAGGGTAAGCAGAGTACAGAAAATGGGTAGGGAGGGGACATGAGGGTAAGCAGAGTGGTGGGGAAGATAGGCAGGGAGAGGACATGAGGGTAAGCAGAGTTGAGAAGATGGGCAGGGAGGGGACATGAGGGTAAGCAGAGTAGGGAAGATAGGGAGGGAGAGGACATGAGGGTAAGCAGAGTCGAGAAGATGGGCAGGGAGGGGACATGAGGGTAAGCAGAGTAGGGAAGATAGGGAGGGAGAGGACATGAGGGTAAGCAGAGTAGAGAAGATGGGCAGGGAGAGGACATGAGGGTAAGCAGAGTAGGGAAGATAGGGAGGCAGAAGACATGATGGTAATCAGAGTAGGGAAGATGGACAGAGAGGGGACATGACGGTATGTGTAGTAGGGAATATAGGCAGGGAGAGAACATGAGGGTAAGCAGAGTACAGAAAATGGGTAGGGAGAGGACATGAGGGTAAGCAGAGTAGGGAAGCTGGGAAGGGGGAGGACATGAGGGTAAGCAAAGTAGGGAAGATGGGAAGGGAGGGAACATGAGGGTAAACTGAGTAGGGAAGATGGGCAGGGAGTGGACATGAGGGTAAGCAGAGTAGGGAAGATAGACAGGGAGAGAACATGAGGATAAGCAGAGTAGGGAAGATGTGCAGGGAGAGGACATGAGGGTATGCCGAGTAGGGAAGATGGGCAGGGAGAGGACCGAGGGTAAGCAGAGTACAGAAGATGGGTAGGGGGACGACATGAGGATAAGCAGAGTAGGGAAGATGGGCAGGGAGGGGACATGAGGGTAAGGGAGAGAACATGAGAGTAAGTAGAGTAGGGAAGATGGGCAGGGAGAGGACATGAGGGTGAGCAGAGTACAGAAAATGGGTAGGGAGAGGACATGAGGGTAAGCAGAGTACAGAAAATGGGTAGGGAGGGGACATGAGGGTAAGCAGAGTGGTGGGGAAGATAGGCAGGGAGAGGACATGAGGGTAAGCAGAGTTGAGAAGATGGGCAGGGAGGGGACATGAGGGTAAGCAGAGTAGGGAAGATAGGGAGGGAGAGGACATGAGGGTAAGCAGAGTCGAGAAGATGGGCAGGGAGGGGACATGAGGGTAAGCAGAGTAGGGAAGATAGGGAGGGAGAGGACATGAGGGTAAGCAGAGTAGAGAAGATGGGCAGGGAGAGGACATGAGGGTAAGCAGAGTAGGGAAGATAGGGAGGCAGAAGACATGATGGTAATCAGAGTAGGGAAGATGGACAGAGAGGGGACATGACGGTATGTGTAGTAGGGAATATAGGCAGGGAGAGAACATGAGGGTAAGCAGAGTACAGAAAATGGGTAGGGAGAGGACATGAGGGTAAGCAGAGTAGGGAAGCTGGGAAGGGGGAGGACATGAGGGTAAGCAAAGTAGGGAAGATGGGAAGGGAGGGAACATGAGGGTAAACTGAGTAGGGAAGATGGGCAGGGAGTGGACATGAGGGTAAGCAGAGTAGGGAAGATAGACAGGGAGAGAACATGAGGATAAGCAGAGTAGGGAAGATGTGCAGGGAGAGGACATGAGGGTATGCCGAGTAGGGAAGATGGGCAGGGAGAGGACCGAGGGTAAGCAGAGTACAGAAGATGGGTAGGGGGACGACATGAGGATAAGCAGAGTAGGGAAGATGGGCAGGGAGGGGACATGAGGGTAAGCAGAGTGGGGAAGATGGGCAGGGAGGGGACATAAGGGTAAACTGAGTAGGGAAGATTGGCAGGTAGAGGACATGAGGGTAAGCAGAGTAGGGAAGATAGACAGGGAGAGGACATGAGGGCAAGCAGAGTAGGGAAGATGGGCAGGGGGAGGATATGAGGGTAAGCAGAGTAGGGAAGATGGGCAGGGGAGGACATAAGGCTAAGCAGATTAGGGATGGGCAGGGAGAGGACATGAGGGTAAGCAAAGTTGGGAAGATAGGCAGGGAGGGGACATGAGGGTAAGCAGAATAGGGAAGATAGGCAGGGAGAGGACATGAGGGTAAGCAGAGCAGGCTCAATGGGCAGGAAGAGGAAATGCAGGTAAGGGTTAGGGTAAGCAGAGTAGGGAAGATGGGCAGGTAGAGGACATGAGGGTAAGCAGAGCAGGGAAGATAGGCAGGAAGAACACATTCAGGTAAGGGAGAGGACATGAGGGTAAGCAGAGTAGGGAAGATAGGCAGGAAGAGGACATTCAGGTTAGGAAGAGGACATGAGGGTAAGCAGAGCAGGGATGATGGGCAGGAAGAGGACATGAGGATAAGCAGAGTAACGAAGATGAGCAGGGAGAAGACATGAGGGCAAGCAGAGTAGGGAAGATGGCCAGGGAGAGGACACAAGGGTAAGGGAGAGAACATGAGGGTAAGCAGAGTAGGGAAGATAGGGAGGGAGAGGACATGAGGGTAAGCAGAGTAGAGAAGATGGGCAGGGAGAGGACATGAGGGTAAGCAGAGTAGGGAAGATAGGGAGGCAGAAGACATGATGGTAATCAGAGTAGGGAAGATGGACAGAGAGGGGACATGACGGTATGTGTAGTAGGGAATATAGGCAGGGAGAGAACATGAGGGTAAGCAGAGTACAGAAAATGGGTAGGGAGAGGACATGAGGGTAAGCAGAGTAGGGAAGCTGGGAAGGGGGAGGACATGAGGGTAAGCAAAGTAGGGAAGATGGGAAGGGAGGGAACATGAGGGTAAACTGAGTAGGGAAGATGGGCAGGGAGTGGACATGAGGGTAAGCAGAGTAGGGAAGATAGACAGGGAGAGAACATGAGGATAAGCAGAGTAGGGAAGATGTGCAGGGAGAGGACATGAGGGTATGCCGAGTAGGGAAGATGGGCAGGGAGAGGACCGAGGGTAAGCAGAGTACAGAAGATGGGTAGGGGGGCGACATGAGGATAAGCAGAGTAACGAAGATGAGCAGGGAGAAGACATGAGGGCAAGCAGAGTAGGGAAGATGGCCAGGGAGAGGACACAAGGGTAAGGGAGAGAACATGAGAGTAAGTAGAGTAGGGAAGATGGGCAGGGAGAGGACATGAGGGTGAGCAGAGTACAGAAAATGGGTAGGGAGAGGACATGAGGGTAAGCAGAGTACAGAAAATGGATAGGGAGGGGACATGAGGGTAAGCAGAGTGGTGGGGAAGATAGGCAGGGAGAGGACATGAGGGTAAGCAGAGTCGAGAAGATGGGCAGGGAGGGGACATGAGGGTAAGCAAAGTAGGGAAGATAGGGAGGGAGAGGACATGAGGGTAAGCAGAGTCGAGAAGATGGGCAGGGAGCGGACATGAGGGTAAGCAGAGTAGGGAAGATAGGGACGGAGAGGACATGAGGGTAAGCAGAGTAGAGAAGATGGGCAGGGAGAGGAAATGAGGGTAAGGAGAGTAGGGAAGAAAAGGAGGCAGAAGACATGATGGTAATCAGAGTAGGGAAGAGGGACAGAGAGGGGACATGACGGTAAGCAGAGTAGGGAAGATGGGCAGTGAGTGGACATGAGGGTATGCGTAGTAGGGAAGATAGGCAGGGAGAGAACATGAGGGTAAGCAGAGAACCGAAAATGGGCAGGGAGAGGACATGAGGCTAAGCAAAGTAGGGAAGAACGGCAGGGAGAGGACATGAGGGTAAGCAGAATAGGGAAGATGGGAAGGTGGAGGACATGAGGGTAAGCAGAGTAGGGAAGATGGGCAGGGAGGGGACATGGCGGTAAACTAAGTCGGGAAGATGGGCAGGGAGAGGACATGAGGGTATGCAGAGTAGGGAAGATGGGCAGGGAGAGGACATGAGGGTAAGCAGAGTACAGAAGATGGGCAGGGATAGGACATGAGGGTAAGCAGAGTAGGGAAGATAGGCAGGGAGAAGACATGAGGGTAAGCATAATAGGGTGGATGGGTAGGGGGTGACATGAGGGTAAGCAGAGTAGGGAAGATGGGCAGGGAGGGGACATGAGGGTAAACTGATTAGGGAAGATGGGCAGGGAGAGGACATGAGGGTAAGCAGAGTAGGGAAGATAGACAGGGAGAGGACATGAGGGTAAGCAGAGTAGGGAAGATGGGCAGGGGGAAGATATGAGGGTAAGCAGAGTAGGGAAGATGGGCAGGGAGAGGACATGAGGGTAAGCAGAGTAGGGAAGATGGGCAGGGAGAGGACATGAGGGTAAGCAGAGTAGGGATGGTCAGGGAGAGGACATGAAGGTAAGCAAAGTTGGGAAGATAGGCAGCGAGGGGACATGAGGGTAAGCAGAGTAGGGAAGATAGGCAAGGAGAGGACATGAGGGTAAGCAGAGTAGGGAAAATAGGCAGGAGGAGGACATGAGGGTAAGCAGAGCAGGGACGATAGGCAGGGAGAGGACATGAGGGTAAGCAGAGCAGGAAAGATAGGCAGGGAGTGGACATGAGGGTAAGCAGAGTAGGGAAGCTGGGAAGGGGGAGGACATGAGGGTAAGCAAAGAAGGGAAGATGGGAAGGGAGGGGACATGAGGGTAAACTGAGTAGGGAAGATGGGCAGGGAGTGGACATGAGGGTAAGCAGAGTAGGGAAGATAGACAGGGAGAGAACATGAGGATAAGCAGAGTAGGGAAGATGGGCAGGGAGAGGACATGAGGGTATGCCGAGTAGGGAAGATGGGCAGGGAGAGGACCGAGGGTAAGCAGAGTACAGAAGATGGGTAGGGGGGCGACATGAGGATAAGCAGAGTAGGGAAGATGGGCAGGGAGGGGTCATGAGGGTAAGCAGAGTGGGGAAGATGGGCAGGGAGGGGACATAAGGGTAAACTGAGTAGGGAAGATTGGCAGGTAGAGGACATGAGGGTAAGCAGAGTAGGGAAGATAGACAGGGAGAGGACATGAGGCTAAGCAGATTAGGGATGGGCAGGGAGAGGACATGAGGGTAAGCAAAGTTGGGAAGATAGGCAGGGAGGGGACATGAGGGTAAGCAGAATAGGGAAGATAGGCAGGGAGAGGACATGAGGGTAAGCAGAGCAGGCTCAATGGGCAGGAAGAGGACATGCAGGTAAGTGTTAGGGTAAGCAGAGTAGGGAAGATAGGCAGGAAGAACACATTCAGGTAAGGGAGAGGACATGAGGGTAAGCAGAGTAGGGAGGATAGGCAGGAAGAGGACATTCAGGTTAGGAAGAGGACATGAGGGTAAGCAGAGCAGGGATGATGGGCAGGAAGAGGACATGCAGGTATGCAGAGTAACGAAGATGAGCAGGGAGAAGACATGAGGGTAAGCAGAGTAGGGTAGATGGCCAGGGAGAGGACACGAGGGTAAGGGAGAGAACATGAGAGTAAGTAGAGTAGGGAAGATGGGCAGGGAGAGGACATGAGGGTGAGCAGAGTACAGAAAATGGGTAGGGAGAGGACATGAGGGTAAGCAGAGTACAGAAAATGGGTAGGGAGGGGACATGAGGGTAAGCAGAGTGGTGGGGAAGATAGGCAGGGAGAGGACATGAGGGTAAGCAGAGTCGAGAAGATGGGCAGGGAGGGGACATGAGGGTAAGCAGAGTAGGGAAGATAGGGAGGGAGAGGACATGAGGGTAAGCAGAGTCGGGAAGATGGGCAGGGAGGGGACATGAGGGTAAGCAGAGTAGGGAAGATAGGGACGGAGAGGACATGAGGGTAAGCAGAGTAGAGAAGATGGGCAGGGAGAGGAAATGAGGGTAAGGAGAGTAGGGAAGATAGGGAGGCAGAAGACATGATGGTAATCAGAGTAGGGAAGATGGACAGAGAGGGGACATGACGGTAAGCAGAGTAGGGAAGATGGGCGGTGAGTGGACATCAGGGTATGCGTAGTAGGGAAGATAGGCAGGGAGAGAACCTGAGGGTAAGCAGAGTACCGAAAATGGGCAGGGAGAGGACATGAGGGTAAGCAAAGTAGGGAAGAACGGCAGGGAGAGGACATGAGGGTAAGCAGAATAGGGAAGATGGGAAGGTGGAGGACATGAGGGTAAGCAGAGTAGGGAAGATGGGCAGGGAAGGGACATGACGGTAAACTAAGTCGGGAAGATGGGCAGGGAGAGGACATGAGGGTATGCAGAGTAGGGAAGATGGGCAGGGAGAGGACATGAGGGTAAGCAGAGTACAGAAGATGGGCAGGGATAGGACATGAGGGTAAGCATAATAGGGTGGATGGGTAGGGGGCGACATAAGGGTAAGCAGAGTAGGGAAGATGGGCAGGGAGGGGACATGAGGGTAAACTGATTAGGGAAGATGGGCAGGGAGAGGACATGAGGGTAAGCAGAGTAGGGAAGATAGACAGGGAGAGGACATGACGGTAAGCAGAGTAGGGAAGATGGGCAGGGGGAAGATATGAGGGTAAGCAGAGTAGGGAAGATGGGCAGGGAGAGGACATGAGGGTAAGCAGAGTAGGGAAGATGGGCAGGGAGAGGACATGAGGGTAAGCAGAGTAGGATTGGTCAGGGAGAGGACATGAAGGTAAGCAAAGTTGGGAAGATAGGCAGGGAGGGACATGAGGGTAAGCAGAGTAGGGAAGATAGGCAAGGAGAGGACATGAGGGTAAGCAGAGTAGGGAAAATAGGCAGGAGGAGGACATGAGGGTAAGCAGAGCAGGGACGATAGGCAGGGAGAGGACATGAGGGTAAGCAGAGCAGGAAAGATAGGCAGGAAGAACACATTCGGGTAAGGGGGAGGACATGAGGGTGAGTAGGGAAGATAGGCAGGAAGAGGACATTCGGGTAAGGGAGAGGACATGAGGGTAAGCAGAGTAGGGAAGATGGCCAGGGACAGGAGACAAGGGTAAGCAGAGCTAGGATGATGGGCAGGAAGAGGACATGTGGGTAAGCAGAGTAGGGAAGATGAGCAGGGAGAGGACATGCGGGTAAGGAAGAGGACATGAGGGTAATCAGAGTAGGGAAGATGGGCAGGGAGAGGACATGAGTGTAAGCAGAGTATGGAAGATGGGCAGGAAGAGGACATGTGGGTATGCAGAGTAGGGAAGATGGGCAGGGAGAGGATATGAGGGTAAGCAGAGCAGGGAAGATGGACAGGGGGAGGACATGAGGGTAAGCAGAGCAGGGAAGATAGGCAGTAAGAGGACATGAGGGTAAGGGAGAGGACATGAGAGTAAGCAGAGTAGGGAAGATGGCCAGGAAGAGGACATGCGGGTAAGCAGAGTAGGGAAGATGGGCAGGGAGGGGACATGAAGGTAAGCATAGTAGGTAAGATAGGGAAGGAGAGGACATGAGGGTAAGCAGAGTAGGGAAGATGGGCAGAGAGAGGACATGAGAGTAAGCAGAGTAGGGAAGATGGGCAGCGAGTGGACATGTGGGTAAGCAGAGCAGGGCAGATGGGCAGGGGGCGGACATGAGGGTAAGCAGAGTAGGGAAGATGGGCAGGGGGAGGACATGAGGGTACGCAGAGTAGGGAAGATAGGCAGAAAGAGGACATGCAGGTAAGGGAGAGGACATGAGGGTAAGCAGAGTAGGAAAGCTAGGCAGGGAGAGGACATGAGGGTAAGCAGAGTAGGAAGGGAGAGGACATGAGGGTAAGCAGAGTAGGGCAGATGGGCAGGGAGAGGACACGAGGGTAAGCAGAGTTGGGAAGATGATCAGGGAGAGGGCATGAGGGTAAGCAGAGTAGGGCAGATGGGCAGGGAGAGGATATGAGGGTAAGCAGAGTAGGGAAGATGGGCAGTGATTGGACATGAGGGTAAGCAGAGCAGGGGAGATGGGCAGGGGGAGGACATGAGGGTAAGCAGAGTAGGGAAGATAGGCAGAAAGAGGACATGAGGGTAAGCAGAGTAGGGAAGATAGGCAGGAAGAGGACATGAGGGTAAGGGAAAGGATATGAGGGTAAGCAGAGTAGGGAAGATGGGCAGGGAGGGGACATGAGGGTAAGCAGAATTTGTAAGTTAGGGAGGGAGAGGACATGAGGGTAAGCAGAGTAGGGAAGATGGGCAGAGAGAGGACATGAGAGCAAGCAGAGTAGGGAAGATGGGCAGGGAGTGGACATGAGGGTAAGCAGAGCAGGGGCGATGGGCAGGGGGAGGACATGAGGGTAAGCAGAGTAGGGAAGGTGGGCAGGGAGGGGACATGAGGGTAAGTAGAGTTGGGAAGATAGGCAGAAAGAGGATATGCAGGTAAGGGAGAGGACATGAGGGTAAGCAGAGTGGGAAAGCTAGGCAGGGAGCAGACATGAGGGTAACTAGAGTAGGAAAGATAGGAAGGGAGAGGACATGAGGGTAAGCAGAGTAGGGCAGATGGGCAGTGAGAGGACATGAGGGTAAGCAGAGTTGGGAAGATGGGCAGGGAGAGGACATGAGGGTAAGCAGAGTATGGCAGATGGGCAGGGAGAGGATATGAGGGTAAGCAGAGTAAGGAAGATGGGCAGAGAGAGACATGAGGGTAAGCAGAGTAGGGAAGATAGGCAGAAAGAGGACATGCAGGTAAGGGAGAGGACATTAGGGTAAGCAGAGTAGGAAAGCTAGGCAGGGAGAGGACATGAGGGTAAGCAGAGTAGGAAAGATAGGAAGGGAGAGGACATGAGGGTAAGCAGAGTTGGGAAGATGGGCAGGGAGAGGACATGAGGGTAAGCGGAGTAGGGCAGATGGGCAGGGAGAGGATATGAGGGTAAGCAGAGTAGGGAAGCTGGGCAGGGAGTGGACATGAAGGTAAGCAGAGCAGGGTAGATCGGCAGGGGGGACATGAGGGTAAGCAGAGTAGGGAAGATAGGCAGAAAGAGGACATGAGGGTAAGCAGAGTAGGGATGATAAGCAGGAAGAGGACATGAGGGTAAGGGAGAGGACATGAGGGTAAGCAGAGTAGGGAAGATGAGCATGGAGGGAACATGAGGGTAAGCAGAGTAGGGAAGATGGACAGGGAGTGGACATGAGGGTAAGCAGCTTAGGGAAGATGGGAAGGGAGTGGACATGAGGGTAAGCAGAGCAGGGGAGATGGGCAGGGGGAGGACATGAGGGTAAGCAGAGCAGGGGAGATGGGTAGGAGGAGGACATGAGGGTAAGCAGAGCAGGGGAGATGGGTAAGGAAGAGGACATGTGTAGGGAAGATGGCCAGGGAGAGGACACAAAGGTAAGCAGAGCAGGGATGATGGGCAGGAAGAGGACATGCGGGTATGCAGAGTAGGGAAGATGGGCAGGGTGAGGATATGAGGGTAAGCAGAGCAGGGAAGATGGGCAGGGAGAGGACATGAGGGTAAGCAGAGCAGGGAAGATAGGCAGTAAGAGGAAATGAGGGTAAGGGAGAGGACATGAGGGTAAGCAGAGTAGGGAAGATGGCCAGGGAGAGGACACGAGGGTAAGCAGAGCAGGGACGATGGGCAGGAAGAGGACATGCGGGTAAGCAGAGTAGGGAAGATGGGCAGGGAGGGGACATGAGGGTAAGCAGAGTAGGTAAGATAGGGAGGGAGAGGACATGAGGGTAAGCAGTGTAGGGAAGATGGGCAGAGAGAGAACATGAGAGTAAGCAGAGTAGGGAAGATGGGCAGGGAGTGGACATGTGGGTAGGCAGAGCAGGGGAGATGGACAGGGGGAGGACATGAGGGTAAGCAGAGTAGGGAAGATTGGCAGGGAGAGGACATGAGGGTACGCAGAGTAGGGAAGATAGGCAGAAAGAGGACATGCAGGTAAGGGAGAGGACAGGAGGGTAAGCAGAGTAGGAAAGCTAGGCAGGGAGAGGACATGAGGGTAAGCAGAGTAGGGAAGATGGGCAGGGAGAGGACATGAGGGTAAGCAGAGTTGGGAAGATGGCCAGGGAGAGGACACAAAGGTAAGCAGAGCAGGGATGATGGGCAGGAAGAGGACATGCGGGTATGCAGAGTAGGGAAGATGGGCAGGGAGAGGACATGAGGGTAAGCAGAGCAGGGAAGATAGGCAGTAAGAGGACATGAGGGTAAGGGAGAGGACATGAGGGTAAGCAGAGTAGGGAAGATGGCCAGGGAGAGGACACGAGAGTAAGCAGAGCAGGGATGATGGGCAGGAAGAGGACATGCGGGTAAGCAGAGTAGGGAAGATGGGCAGGGAGGGGACATGAGGGTAAGCAGAGTAGGGAAGATAGGCAGTAAGAGGACATGAGGGTAAGGGAGAGGACATGAGGGTAAGCAGAGTAGGGAAGATGGCCAGGGAGAGGACACAAGGGTAAGCAGAGCAGGGATGATGGGCAGGAAGAGGACATACGGGTAAGCAGAGTAGGGAAGATGGGCAGGGAGGGGACATGAGGGTAAGCAGAGTAGGTAAGATAAGGAGGGAGAGGACATGAGGGTAAGCAGAGTAGGGAAGATGGGCAGAGAGAGGACATGAGAGTAATCAGAGTAGGGAAGATGGGCAGGGAGTGGACATGTGGGTAGTCAGAGCAGGGGAGATGGGCAGGGAGAGGACATGAGGGTAAGCAGAGTAGGGAAGATGGGCAGGGAGAGGACATGAGGGTACGCAGAGTAGGGAAGATAGGCAGAAAGAGGACATGCAGGTAAGGGAGAGGACAGGAGGGTAAGCAGAGTAGGAAAGCTAGGCAGGGAGAGGACATGAGGGTAAGCAGAGTAGGAAAGATAGGAAGGGAGAGGACATGAGGGTAAGCAGAGTAGGGCAGATGGGCAGGGAGAGGACATGAGGGTAAGCAGAGTTGGGAAGATGGTCAGGGAGAGGACATGAGGGTAAGCATAGTAGGGCAGATGGGCAGGCAGAGGATATGAGGGTAAGCAGAGTAGGGAAGATGGACAGGGAGTGGACATGAGGGTAAGCAGAGCAGGGAAGATAGGCAGGAAGAGGACATGAGGGTAAGGGAGAGGATATGAGGGCAAGCAGAGTAGGGAAGATGGGCAGGGAGGGGACATGAGCATAAGCAGTGTAGGTAAGATGGGCAGGGAGTGGACATGAGGGTAAGCAGAGCAGGGGAGATGGGCAGGGGGAGGACATGAGAGTAAGCAGAGTAGGGAAGATGTGCAGGGAGAGGACATGCAGGTAAGGGAGAGGACATGAGGGTAAGCAGAGTAGGAAAGATAGGCAGGGAGAGGACATGAGGGTAAGCAGAGTAGGAAAGATAAGAAGGGAGAGGACATGAGGGTAAGCAGAGTAGGGCAGATGGGCAGGGAGAGGATATGAGGGTAAGCAGAGTAGGGAAGATGGGCAGGGAGAGGACATGAGGGTAAGCAGAGTAGGGAAGATAGGCAGGGAGTGGACATGAGGGTAAGCAGAGCAGGGGAGATGGACAGAAAGAGGACTTGAGGGTAAGCAGAGTAGGGAAGATAGGCAGGAAGAGGACATGAGGGTAAGGGAGAGGACTTGAGGGTATGCAGAGTAGGGAAGATGGGCAAGGAGGGTACATGAGGCTAAGCAGAGTAGGTAAGATAGGGAGGGAGAGGACATGAGGGTAAGCAGAGTAGGGAAGATGGGCAGAAAGAGGACATGAGAGTAAGCAGAGTAGGGAAGATGGGCAGGGAGTGGACATGAGGGTAAGCAGAGCAGGGGAGATGGGCAGGGGAGGACATGAGGGTGAGCAGAGTAGGGAAGATGGTCAGGGAGAGGACATGAGGGTAAGCAGAGTAGGGAAGATAGGCAGAAAGAGGACATACAGGTAAGGGAGAGGACATGAGGGTAAGCAGAGTAGGAAAGCTAGGCAGGGAGAGGACATGAGGGTAAGCAGAGTAGGAAAGATAGGAAGGGAGAGGGCATGAGGGTAAGCAGAGTTGGGAAGATGGGCAGGGAGAGGATATGAGGGTAAGCAGAGTAGGGCAGATGGGCAGGGAGAGGACATGAGGGTAAGCAGAGTTGGGAAGATGGGCAGGGAGAGGACATGAGGGTAAGCAGAGTAGGGAAGATGGGCAGGGAGTGGACATTAGGGTAAGCAGAGCAGGCGAGATGGGAAGGGGGAGGACATGAGGGTAAGCAGAGTAGGGAGGATGGACAGGGAGTGGACATGAGGGTAAGCAGAGTAGGGAAGATGGGCAGGGAGTGGACATGAGGGTAAGCAGAGCAGGGGAGATGGGCAGTGGGAGGACATGAGGGTAAGCAGAGCAGGGGAGATGGGCAGGGAGAGGACATGAGGGTAAGCAGAGTTGGGGTCAGGGAGAGGACATGAGGGTAATCAGAGTAGGGCAGATGGGCAGGCAGAGGATATGAGGGTAAGCAGAGTAGGGAAGATGGACAGGGAGGGGACATGAGCATAAGCAGAGTAGATAAGATGGGCAGGGAGTGGACATGTGGGTAAGCAGAGCAGGGGAGATGGGCAGGGGGAGGACATGAGAGTAAGCAGAGTAGGGAAGATGGGCAGGGAGAGGACATGAGGGTAAGCAGAGTAGGGAAGATAGGCAGAAAGAGGACATACAGGTAAGGGAGAGGACATGAGGGTAAGCAGAGTAGGAAAGCTAGGCAGGGAGAGGACATGAGGGTAAGCAGAGTAGGAAAGATAGGAAGGGAGAGGACATGAGGGTAAGCAGAGTTGTGAAGATGGGCAGGGAGAGGATATGAGGGTAAGCAGAGTAGGGCAGATGGGCAGGGAGAGGACATGAGGGTAAGCAGAGTTGGGAAGATGGGCAGGGAGAGGACATGAGGGTAAGCAGAGTAGGGAGGATGGACAGGGAGTGGACATGAGGGTAAGCAGAGTAGGGAAGATGGGCAGGGAGTGGACATGAGGGTAAGCAGAGCAGGGGAGATGGGCAGTGGGAGGACATGAGGGTAAGCAGAGCAGGGGAGATGGGCAGGGAGAGGACATGAGGGTAAGCAGAGTTGGGAAGATGGTCAGGGAGAGGACATGAGGGTAAGCAGAGTAGGGCAGATGGGCAGGCAGAGGATATGAGGGTAAGCAGAGTAGGGAACATGGACAGGGAGGGGACATGAGCATAAGCAGAGTAGATAAGATGGGCAGGGAGTGGACATGAGGGTAAGCAGAGCAGGGGAGATGGGCAGGGGGAGGACATGAGAGTAAGCAGAGTAGGGAAGATGGGCAGGGAGAGGACATGAGGGTAAGCAGAGTAGGGAAGATAGGCAGAAAGAGGACATGCAGGTAAGGGAGAGGACATGAGGGTAAGCAGAGTAGGAAAGCTAGGCAGGGAGAGGACATGAGGGTAAGCAGATTAGGAAAGATAAGAAGGGAGAGGACATGAGGGTAAGCAGAGTAGGGCAGATGGGCAGGGAGGGGACATGAGGGTAAGCAGAGTTGGGAAGATGGGCAGGGAGAGGACATGAGGGTAAGCAGAGTAGGGCAGATGGGCAGGGAGAGGATATGAGGGTAAGCAGAGTAGGGAAGATGTGCAGGGAGAGGACATGAGGGTAAGCAGAGTAGGGAAGATAGGCAGAAAGAGGACATGCAGGTAAGGGAGAGGACATTAGGGTAAGCACAGTAGGGCAGATGGCCAGGGAGAGGACATGAGGGTATGCAGAGTTGGGAAGATGGGCAGGGAGAGGACATGAGGGTAAGCAGAGTAGGGCAGATGGGCAGGGAGAGGATATGAGGGTAAGCAGAGTAGGGAAGATGGGCAGGGAGTGGACATGAGGGTAAGCAGAGCAGGGGAGATGGGCAGAAAGAGGACTTGAGGGTAAGCAGAGTAGGGAAGATAGGCAGGAAGAGGACATGAGGGTAAGGGAGAGGACATGAGGGTAAGCAGAGTAGGGAAGATGGGCAGGGAGGGTACATGAGGCTAAGCAGAGTAGGTAAGATAGGGAGGGAGAGGACATGAGGGTAAGCAGAGTAGGGAAGATGGGCAGAAAGAGGACATGAGAGTAAGCAGAGTAGGGAAGATGGGCAGGGAGTGGACATGAGGGTAAGCAGAGCAGGGGAGATGGGCAGGGGGAGGACATGAGGGTGAGCAGGGTAGGGAAGATGGGCAGGGAGAGGACATGAGGGTAAGCAGAGTAGGGAAGATAGGCAGAAAGAGGACATACAGGTAAGGGAGAGGACATGAGGGTAAGCAGAGTAGGAAAGCTAGGCAGGGAGAGGACATGAGGGTAAGCAGAGTAGGAAAGATAGGAAGGGAGAGGACATGAGGGTAAGCAGAGTAGGGCAGATGGGCAGGGAGAGGACATTAGGGTAAGCAGAGTTGGGAAGATGGGCAGGGAGAGGACATGAGGGTAAGCAGAGTAGGGCAGATGGGCAGGGAGTGGACATGATGGTAAGCAGAGTAGGGAAGATGGGCAGGGAGTGGACATTAGGGTAAGCAGAGCAGGCGAGATGGGCAGGGGGAGGACATGAGGGTAAGCAGAGTAGGGAGGATGGACAGGGAGTGGACATGAGGGTAAGCAGAGTAGGGAAGATGGGCAGGGAGTGGACATGAGGGTAAGCAGAGCAGGGGAGATGGGCAGTGGGAGGACATGAGGGTAAGCAGAGCAGGGGAGATGGGCAGGAGGAGGACATCAGGGTAAGCAGAGCAGGGGAGATGGGCAGGGGGAGGACATGAGGGTAAGCAGAGCAGGGGAGATTGGCAGGGGGAGGACATGAGGGTAAGCAGAGCAGGGGAGATAACCAGGGAGAGGACATGAGGGTAAGCAGAGTAGGGAAGATAACAAGGGAGAGGACACGAGGGTAAGCAGAGTAGGGAAGATAACCAGGGAGAGGACATGAGGGTAAGCAGAATAGGGAAGATGGGCAGGGAGAGGACATGAGGGTAAGCAGATTAGGGAAGATGGGCAGGGAGGGGACATGAGGGTAAGCAGAGTAGGGAAGATGGGCAGGGAGGGGACATGAGAGTAAGCAGAGTAGGGAAGATGGACAGGGAGTGGACATGAGGGTAAGCAGAGCAGGGGAGATGGGCAGTGGGAGGACATGAGGGTAAGCAGAGCAGGGGAGATGGGCAGTGGGAGGACATGAGGGTAAGCAGAGCAGGGGAGATGGGCAGGAGGAGGACATCAGGGTAAGCAGAGCAGGGGAGATGGGCGGGGGAGGACATGAGGGTAAGCAGAGCAGGGGAGATGGGCAGGGGGAGGAAATGAGGGTAAGCAGAGCAGGGTAGATAACCAGGGAGAGGACATGAGGGTAAGCAGAGTAGGGAAGATAACCAGGGAGAGGACATGAGGGTAAGCAGAGTAGGGAAGATGGGCAGGGGGAGGACATGAGGATAAGCACAGCAGGGGAGATAACCAGGGAGAGGACATGAGGGTAAGCAGAGTAGGGAAGATAACCAGGGAGAGGATATGAGGGTAAGCAGAGTAGGGAAGATAACCAGGGAGAGGACATTAGGGTAAGCAGAGCAGGGGAGATGGGCAGGGGGAGGACATGAGGGTAAGCAGAGCAGGGGAGATGGGCAGGGGGAGGACATGAGGATATGCACAGCAGGGGAGATAACCAGGGAGCGGACATGAGGGTAAGCAGAGTAGGGAAGATAACCAGGGAGAGGACATGAGGGTAAGCAGAGTAGGTAAGATAGGGAGGGAGAGGACATGAGGGTAAGCAGAGTAGGTAAGATGGGCATTGTATAATGGGCTGTCATTTTGTGAAGGTGGCACTCGCCAGGTGCTCCGGTGCCGCCTGTTTGGTAAAGTGATGGCTCGCTTTTCGGGTTCTGCGGCTGCTGTCGATTCTGTGTGTGGTGGTGAGGAGGTTCACTCCGCCTGGCTCCTACCTTAGCCCTTAGCCGGCGGAATCAGATTCTGGTTAGTCGATCAGGGGGGGCTCAGGGTAGTGAGAACATTCTAGGGTTCAGGATCCTTCTGGTGCAGAAATATTATGTGTCCTTTGACCTCCCAGTTAATCAAAACCACAGGTATCCTTCCTGCTGATGTCATACCAGGAAGGCTATATTTTTGTTTTAAAAAGCATTTAGTAAGTTACATTTCATTACTCAAACCTACGTTGCACGTTGACTTTTGCTCTGGTAGTTAATGGGCAATTACATATTTAATTTATAGCAAACATAAGTAAGTTTGTAGAGAAGTCTATCTAACGTATTCATTTTTACCATAATTCAGCCCAAAATGAATTGTGTTGAACCGATCATTTACCTTCATAGAACAAGAGAAAGAAAGGTTGACACACAAATACTGCACTCAATCTGCAACACAAAATGTTTCAATATGAATTACAAAAAGTAACATGACACCATAATATATTAAAAGAAATATGTTCGATCCAAAAGAATGGAATATGTGCACAAATGGGCAGCAATGTATAGAGAAAAAGAAAGATACCAAAGTCCCATGAATGTTTTAATGATGGCAAATACTAAACAGCGCCCAGATGCCTCAGGGTTAGGTGTGCTCTACACATGCCAAAATAAATAAACAAATGCACACATTTCACAATACAAAAGTAAGAAATACACCAGAAATTTGGATCAGTGGCCAACTATGGTTTGACCTTGTAGTGCCAACACAGGAAGCGCCATCACATTGGATCCTATTAATGAGCCATTTTTCTTTTTTTTAAACAATCTTTGATGAAAACATGAGTGCGGTGACAGGTACCAGAACCCAGCAACTAAGACTAGCAACCCTTAAAGGCGGAAATGTAAATGTCATTTGTCTGAAATAGGTAAATGGCAGGGGTTTCAAAGCTGTGGAGATAGAAAACAGCATCACGGGGGTGGGGTGGGGGGTAGTAATTGCTACACATTCAGCGATGGCCAAGTGCTACAGAATGCCACCCGTCAGGAGTAATAGCCTGAGCTTTTCTGATTTTTTAAATAAAATGTGATGATGCCAACTCTATCTCTGAAAGTGAGGTTTGCTAATCAGACCTCACTTTCAGAAAGCTCCATGCTGAAACGTACAGTGAAAACATGTAGGCGAGGCAGTCTTCTGGCACACCTCACTTTCATAAAGCTCCATGCTGAAACGTATAGTGCAAACACGTAGGTGAGGCAGTCTTCTGGCACATCTCACTTTCATAAAGCTCCCTGCTGAAACGTATAGTGCAAACATGTAGGCGAGGCAGTCTTCTGGCACACCTCACTTTCATAATGCTCCATGCTGAAACGTATAGTGCATACATGTAGGCGAGGCAGTCTTCTGGCACACCTCACTTTCAGAAAGCTCCATGCTGAAACGTACAGTGCAAACATGTAGGCGAGGCAGTCTTCTGGCACACCTCACTTTCATAAAGCTCCATGCTGAAACGTATAGTGCAAACACGTAGGTGAGGCAGTCTTCTGGCACACCTCACTTTCATAAAGCTCCCTGCTGAAACGTATAGTGCAAACATGTAGGCGAGGCAGTCTTCTGGCACACCTCACTTTCATAATGCTCCATGCTGAAACGTATAGTGCATACATGTAGGCGAAGCAGTCTTCTGGCACACCTCACTTTCAGAAAGCTCCATGCTGAAACGTACAGTGCAAACATGTAGGCGAGGCAGTCTTCTGGCACACCTCACTTTCATAAAGCTCCATGCTGAAACGTATAGCGCAAACACGTAGGCGAGGCAGTCTTCTGGCACATCTTACTTTCATAAAGCTCCATGCTGAAACGTATAGTGCAAACACGTAGGCGAGGCAGTCTTCTGGCACACCTCACTTTCATAATGCTCCATGCTGAAACGTATAGTGCATACATGTAGGCGAAGCAGTCTTCTGGCACACCTCACTTTCAGAAGCTCCATGCTGAAACGTACAGTGCAAACATGTAGGCGAGGCAGTCTTCTGGCACACCTCGCTTTCATAAAGCTCCATGCTGAAACGTATAGCGCAAACACGTAGGCGAGGCAGTCTTCTGGCACATCTCGCTTTCATAAAGCTCCATGCTGAAACGTACAGTGCAAACACGTAGGCGAGGCAGTCTTCTGGCACACCTCACTTTCAGAAGCTCCATGCTGAAACGTACAGTGCAAACACGTAGGCGAGGCAGTCTTCTGGCACACCTCACTTTCATAAAGCTCCATGCTGAAACGTATAGCGCAAACACGTAGGCGAGGCAGTCTTCTGGCACATCTCACTTTCATAAAGCTCCATGCTGAAACGTATAGCGCAAACACGTAGGCGAGGCAGTCTTCTGGCACATCTCGCTTTCATAAAGCTCCATGCTGAAACGTACAGTGCAAACACGTAGGCGAGGCAGTCTTCTGGCACACCTCACTTTCATAAAGCTCCTAGTTTGGCAACATTGCAGTTTCTGAGTAATGTGCATTCCTGCAAGCAGCCTGCTGGAACCCAAGGTTCCAACAGCCAGGGATCGCCCTCTTTATTTTGTGGTGCCCCTGTTCTAAATACTATGAAATTGTGAATCATCGGGGCATGGTGGCAGTTTGATTAATTAATAAATATAACCCATGTACGCTTTGACATGGTGGCTCCTGGGAATATACAATTATACCGGCCAAATCATTTGGTGTCATGTTATTGTCGGCTTGGTTTCTAGTATCCACCCTATTGGCAGGGCCTTTGTGTATTATCCCTCTGGGACCAAGTTTCACCCAAAATAACCATATGGGCACAGCCAAAAAGTACTTTTGGTTCTCTTTGGGAAAGGCTTTTCCCTTCCCCAGATGACACCAAATGCTCCAGGGAGTAAGGGGGGAACCTGTGCTTCAGAATGTATCCCTGCCAGGAGAATAGTGAGGTCACGCCAGTGTGGTCATCACTAGAGATTCTTTCATGCAGGGCAAAGCAGAGAGTGGGCTGAGTGGAAGCAGCCAGGAGAAGAGTCACAGCCTAGAGAAGGGTCCCACTATCTTGAATCTCTTAGGTCATTCACACTTCCTGTGCCCCCTCCCCACTTCCTGCAGACAAAGCACTCTGGGGCTGACATCTCCAGGCAAAAGTCATTGATCACAGCAGCCAGGATTGAACTCTCACAGCAAGCTTGCACGGGACTAACCCACCATGACAGATTGCTTGTATAAGGGGGTGCTACAACCCCTTTTACATCTTTGGACTTCAGAAGAAGGATTTCACCTGGATCGGGGTATGGTCTGCCGAAAGTCCTCTTCCATGGGGTGAAGATAGAAACTCCAAGGAAGGAGAGAAAGCGTTTGCTCCCCCAACCCAGTGGAACATTAGTGGTGCACTCCTGTGTGGATGTGGTATTCCTGCTGCCTAAATACTGCAGCCAAGATTCTGCTCACAGGAGGTGACCGCTCCTGCAAGTGCTCTCTGACAGCCTTCCTGTCTGGGAAGGGAAAATGATGACTCCCCTTATCCCTGGAGACCCTGGAGGGGGGTACCCAGCAACCCAGGTGATGGGCTCTATTGCTCACCTTGTTAAACTTTCAAGTGGACTCTACTGCGTATTTCAAGTGTTTTGTTAACTGCTGCAGGTCCTCTCGAGCCGCCGTTGACACAAGCACATTTTCAATCTGATTTGAGTTGTGGAGCTTCTGGCGGCGGTCACTGCTGCAGGACAGCATCCCATCGCTGGAACATCTCGAGCTGACTCAATATCTTAACATGCTTAATCCATCAGGAACACTCCGCTATCCTGCCTCGATGCCGACTCGATCCATTGTAAAGTCCTCCAAGCTTGTCTTGATGCTGTCGAGCCTCAAGAACAAGCCGAACGGGCATTAGTACTGGTCTCGTCCCATTGCCCGACCTGGAAGGGCCCTTGTGACATTGAAACCTCCACTCCTTACCTTTTTAAAGACATTCCCTTGAACCTTGACATTGCTGCTAAAATCAATGCCTGTTTCTATGTCTTCAGACCTGGAGTGGCTCTTGCATATTCTGTATCTTCTCTTGCAGTGGTGAGTGATTCGTGTTTTTGTACATTATGTGTATCTTTGGTCTAATTAAAGTCTCCTATTGTTATAAAACCTCGATTGGACATGTCTTTATTTTGGCACCAGAGTACTATTGTTGTTTGTGCTGCTTCTGTCCTGGCTCACCCCTCTTCTAAAGAGTATAGCCACCCCTCCGCCCTCATTACCACAAGAAGCAAAGGTCACTTACCTGTCGGGCTGTGCCTGTTTCACCTTTATGATATCACTGCTGGTTTAGTGGTAGTGTAGGAGTTTTATACACTACTCATCCCTGCACTCTGGCAGAATAGGAGTAATTTCATCACACCAAGGCACCACCCTACCTGGCGAACAGGATCACCATCTCCAAAAGCTGATTGGCAACACAGGAAGCTTCCACAGGGCCAGACTGGAAAACCATAAAAGCAAGAAAGAAACAAACAAGAACACAAGCATTCCCCTGCTGCGTACACAGAGTTGGGAAAAACGTCCCGATGCAAATTGGGAACGCCAACTAAATCTTCCCCCAGATCTTCGGGATCAAGTATTGCTTACTAGCTTTAAAAAGAAACTGAAGACTTGGCTATTTTCGTAGACCCGTGCTGATCTTGGCTGCCTGTTTCGCTTCTTAATTAGGGTCCCTTTTTTTTCTGTTTTCTGTTGTTGTTTGTTTTGCGTCTGCGCCCTAATGCCTAAGGGTTCATGGCTGCACGGTATAAATGTCGTAAAGTAAAAATCGATGATCTTTGCAGGCTCCCTTTCCCAACCCCTTTCTCCCACGCCCTTCATCCTTTGCGTTTACCCCACTCTGTTCTTTTCTATAGCAATCTGTTGCCTTCCGGCCACGTTCACACTGTAGGCATTGAATGAGCTACCCCTAAATGAGGCTCCATCCCTGTACCCACACTTTATAATGTGGAGCCGCTGAGGTTTGCGTTCGACTTTGATCGGAAACAGGACTTCATCCACAATCATCGAAACACAGAACACAGAATATCTTCTTGTGTCACATGCTGGCACTTCCATGGTATATGGAGAGAACTATATTAAGATAACAGTTGTGGCAAACACGTGCAGACTTTCCTCGCTGTCCGCAGGGAGTGAGTAGACTTGTATGGTACAAGACCTCAAAGGTGAGTGCAAAAAGGGTCTTCCCGACTGAATATTTGGTGTCGCGGATACTAGTGGAGCAAAATGATCATGAGGTCCATGTCAAGAAGAAACCCATCATGGCAAAAATAAATTGAAGATTGGAACCAGTGGTCAATTTCCATTATGAGGAGCAAAAGGGCCATGAGGTCCAAGTCAAGAAGAAACCCATCATGGCAAAAATAGATTGAAGATTGGAACCAGTGGTCAATTTCCATTATGAGGAGCAAAAGGGCCATGAGGTCCAAGTCAAGAAGAAACCCATCATGGCAAAAATAGATTGAAGATTGGTAACAGTGGTCAATTTGCATTATGAGGAGCAAAGGGATCATGGGGTCCAAGTCAAGAAGAAATCCATCATGGCAAAAATAAATTGAAGATTGGTAACAGTGGTCAATTTCCATTATGAGTAAGTAACAGTGAAGAACTTCAAAAGCACGTGGAAAGTACGCTACACCATTTTCCATTTCCATGTTATGGATATATTACTATAAATTAGCCCGCTGATTCGAATGTTCGGAGTGGCTCAGCCAGTCAGAATGGATGATCCAAGCAAATTCCGGGCACTGTTACTGGGTATTTTCTCAGAATTCTCTTTCTTGACCAGCTAAACCAAGCCGAAGGACATTGGAGCCTCTGTCCCGGCTCCTGCGGTGTCCCGTTCTGTTCACCCCTTTTGCCAACCGGCCCTATCTACATTCCTTACTCACCTGCCCAGCTTTCGCCCCAATCCTCGATGGCTGCACTGTCCTCGTTGGCGCAGTCTCAGCCAGCACACCGCTCTTCTCCTGGGTATGCCGGTGCGGGATGCCATAATTTCTCCAGGGCAAAATGTACCATCTCCCCTGTTTAGTTCCAAACCTATGTCCAATCACTCACCCCCGTCCACACAAAGGCTGATAAAAGTCTTAGTATCGGGGGGGGGGGGGAAGCTTTATTGTTCATACTGGCCGGGAAAGCCCCCCTGCTCCTATGGGTGCTAAGACTCAATTAAACATACATTTTTATTAACATTTAAAAGAGTCTATACAAGCCAAAAATAAATTAAAAAGTAGAAACAATTAAAGAAATTAGTATAATATATTTTATATTTTCTTACAAAAATATTAAAACACGTTACTTGAAAAATCTGTGTCTTTCAAAGGAAAGAAATCGAAACATGTAAGTTGGTGAGACTTAATTTTACATTAACATAACTTCTTTCATCATTCTAATAATGGCCATTATGATTTCCGCCATCATTGGAATGGTAATGTACTCGTCATCATTCTTTTATCCGTCAGTTCCTCCCACATCTCTGCAACTTAATCTCACCCCTCCCAAATTCTGGAAGGGGTTGAAAATCCGGCTTTGGGAGATCACAGTCCACCCAATCCCCCCACCCCCAAAACCCCTCCACCTGTTCTCCACCTCTTCTTGCAGTCAAGGGTTGTCCACTCCAGGCCTTGTGGGCCAGAATCCTGACAGGTTTTTGGGATATTCCTCATTAACATTAATGAGAAAAAAAATCTGCATATATTTAGAATTTGTGTATGCAAATTTAGTATACAGTCCATCGCCTTGCTCAAGTGCTGTGAGACCACTTATGGCATGAAGCGCTACAGCATGAACAATGAAACTGAATGGATTCTACATTATTGGTCAGACAAATAATCTCATTAGAGTTTCTTGGTATTTACTTCTTCCTTTTTACTTTCTCCATTAATAAATTATTCATTTTAACATAGCACTTGGGCCAGATTGTCAAAACGTTGCCCGTGTGCAAAAAAATAGAACAAATACATTTAGAAGCAATGTTGCTGCGTCGATAATACAGGGTGCAGCAAACGGGTTTAGCCCCAAACCATATTTTATAATTAGTAGTAGTAGTAATATGGTTATTCGTATCATCATGCATTTATTGAGCACAGATCTAGCTTCGGGAAGCAACTGAGCACCGTGTAGGCAATAGGGGGAACAAGATGAAGGGAGCAGAGAAACGGAGTGGGGAGCAGGATGGCGCGCGACTCAGCAGAACGGGATCTACAAGCAACCAGGGGAGAACAGATCACCCGGTCACAGAATAGGTCTGGAGCGGACGAGCTGGTAGAGGGGCCTGAGCTGTAGTTGATCCTAAAATACTTTCCCGGGACATGATATAGACACGCTTTTCTCTTTTTTAAGATTGTTTTAGGGGGGCAGAGGAAAGGCTGGTTGGGTAAAGGGACATAGGGCCTCATTACACGGTAGGCGGTGAGCCATGGCGCTATTAGCGCCATGGCTCATGCCGGTAAAATACCGGCACCGCCTTGGCGGAAAGGGGATTTACCGCCCCATTCCAAGGTTGGAGGGGCGGTAAATCCCCTTTCCGCCATTGCCCTTCCCCATTCCCATTTTTGCCCCATAGGGCATAATGGGGATGGGGAAGGCGCTAATTACAGCACCGTAAATTACGGTTGCCGTAATTAGCTCCGAGGTCCCTTAGCGGGTTGGATTTTAACGCCTGCAAGAAGCAGGCGTTAAATCCTCCAACCCGCAAAGGGACCTCGTAGTACGGCGGTAAGGGTTAACGGTCACCGTTGCCATTAACAGTGACCGTTAACCCTTACCGCCGTCCGTGTAATGAGGCCCATAGTGTCTGTAGTATGACTACTGTCAGTCAAATGTGTTTGAGCTTGTAGACACCCCTCAACCCCATGGACGTCATTTCACCAAAATGCCAGGGGTAGTGGAAGCGAGGTCACATGACCCTTGACCTCTGATGACATCACAGGAAGTGATGGCATTTGACCCCACCCCGAAGTTACATCACGGGAAGCAATGGAGCATGACCTTTCACCCCATGACAAAACAAGAAGTGGCATCACATAGCATTGTTTCTGAGTACACTTCGAAAAATATGGTTATGATATCACTGTAAAGTGATATACATTTCATACAAGAATGGATCGCCATATGTATCTTTCGTATCAGTGTGTATAGGCCCATATTCCCAAATTACTGCGAATGCAAGCAGACGTCCAAGGCCAAACGATAATGATGTGTTATTATATAGCACTTACCCGTAAGCGCTTCATATAGAACAAATATACATTATCACCCAACCTGTGTTGGTACTCATTTATCATGCTCAGCAGGATGAAAGGCTGAGTTGACCTTGCAAACAAAGAGCCACATGCTGCTGGCCACAGCCTATGAGCCTCATTAAAAAAAAGACTTTGTTTTTTTTAGAATTTTTTTAGGGGTAACCAGGGAGAACTCAGGGGTCGCCGTTGCGAACCCTGGTGACCCCTAAATGACGTACATGACACCCCCCACTGTTTTATTGCTGTGTAATGCTTTTTGATAACTGAATAAAAAGATAAAAATTAAAAAAGAAATTAAAACATATGTATTTTCACGGGACAACAAAGGAAGCAGACTGTTTCATTTACTACGTTTGCTGCGTAAGATGAACAGAAATGTGACTCAGCACACATACACCTCTTTTGTGCCGGAGTGCACGTGTTTTTAGATAATATGGATTGTGACAAAGCCTGTTGATTCCCTTCCCTATGATCCAAGCATGTGCTCACTGTTCAGTGCAAATGTTAGATCATCGGGTTTGCGCACGCGCACGCGCTTGCGCTTATTCAGTTTCTCACTGAAGGGCTGTGATTTCCTCAGAGCAAATGCTTTGTAGGGAGTGGTCGAAGTGAGTGGGAACTGTCAGGGGTGGTATTCCACTACTTTTATTTTTTATCATTAACTGTTCCACTATTTTTGCAACCATTTTCACCATTCCGGAACTGTTGTTTGTGTAAAGCACACTTCTCCATTTTACCACCAGATATCAGTTACAGCTAAACTGTATACTATTTCAACGCAATTGGTTGTCAGACAGCATGACCACAGCCCTTGAAAAATGTGTCACACGTTGCTCCTTTCCTTCGTACTCTGTCCCCCGCCGGAGTCCCAGTTCCACTACCTTTTTGGTGCACTTGTACCACTGTTTGTAGGCACGCGTTCCGAAGCCCGGGGCCTTATAATGCAGCGATGAAAAGGCTGCACCTGCAAAAGCACTGTTCCGATTCATCAGACGACCGCGCATCTGACGATCGATAATGAATGCCGGCCCGCGCTCCTCACGAGCGCAGCCGTATCTCCCTTTTAATTTCCTCTGTGCCGGTGGTGCTACGCAGTCTGTGGTTGGCAGTCGGCGCACGTATCTGCCAACGCGAGGTAACCGTACCCCCATATCCAGAGTCTATGAAAAGAGCAGGCGAGAAGCAACAGATGTCAGCCTTTGGCTTGGGGGAATCGTTCTCTGCCGTGACTGCTCTCGAGTGAAACTTAATTTAGCCCCAGACTAAGGGCCTGATTCATAGAAACATTATATAATGGTGCAATCCCAAAGGAAAACATTCTGTGAATCAGGCGCTTTGGGCCTGATTCATAGAAGCTTTTTATAATGGTGCAATCCCAAAGGAAAACATTCAGTGAATCAGGCTCTTTGGACCTGATTTACAAAAGCATTTTATAATGGTACAATCCCATAGGAAAACATTCTGTGAATCAGGCGCTTTGGGCCTGATTCATAAAAGCATTTTATAATGGTGTAATCCCATAGGTAAACATTCTGTGAATCAGGCGCTGTGGGCCTGATTCATAGAAGCATTTTATAATGGTACAATCCCATAGGAAAACATTCTGTGAATCAGGCTCTAAGGCACTTACCCTTGATGCAAGGACACATGATAGATGTGAGGCGGTTGCTGTGCACCAGGGATTACCAGGATTGGCGGGATTCGGGGCTAGCTATAGCCTTTTGATTGTAGCCCCTGAGCTTCTATCCGTGGCTACAACCAAAAGACCCGGGGCTATAGCCCCCTCAGCCCCGCTAGCAATGCCTCTGGTCCCCAGCTTTCGCTGTACGGTAAAATGTGCTTGGGAGCTGCGGGGGCGACCCCACTTCCGAGGGAAGGATTGCCACGCCAGCGGACTATATTGTGAAGGAAAAATAAAAAGACAAGAAAAAGGACGGAAGACGCTTTCCACTTTTGGGATAGGAGCCTTACGTGGCAGGGAGACGGGAGGGACACGGATCGGCTCGGAGGGAACTGGTGAAGGTACGGAGGAGAAGGCAACGGTAAGTAGGAGCGGGGGTCGCAGGTAGGGGTGAGATCCATGTGCTCAGTGCGTGCGGCTGTTTTCGGATTCAACATTTTCGGCTTTGGTGGGTGACCACATTGATCTGAAAGCATGACTGTTGTGTAATATCCTTATACTGTGCCAAATCACCACCTTTGTAGTCTCAGAGCACTGAGGATTGTCAGAAAAGTGGTATATTGTCATCCTGACAGGGGTTTCACATCATAGGCTGTGAAGAAAGGGAAAAGGGGAAGGAGCGGAGAAAAGGAAAAGGGGCCTAAGCTTGTAGGTAAAATGTAGCGGGGTAATGTTTGTGAAGGGGTGGCCTCATGATGCTTCAATAAGCTGGAACATGACAGAATTGTGCAGACAGGGTAAGAGCCCCTTTATGAGTTTCGAGGTATTACCCTGGGGAATTCCGCCAAACTTGATTACCGCTACCACAGGTGGTAAATATCAATTACCGGCTGATTTAGAATTAGGGTTACTCCCTATTTGCTGACTGCCATTGGACTTCTTTGGGATAGGCGGTATTACTGCTCGCAGTAATACCACCAGCTATTGCGGCCACCGTATCATCTACACTTACCATTTGTTTTGCCGCCACTCACCAGCAGCCAATTTTACTTGGTTTGATTTCCCAATCCCTACACCAGGCAGGGGGATAAAACAGGGCATATTTCTGAATAACGCCTGTTGCACCACTACCACCAGACTCTGAAAGTGACCCGTAGAGTGAGTTCAAAAGTCTCTGTAGATAAGGGAGATCTTAGAAGGTAGTTCATAGGACGGTTCTATGTTATTGTTCCGACGGGAATTCTGCCGAAAGTACTTTACTGCGCTTATTGGGAACAATGTTAAGATTAGTATTACTGTAACCAACCTGCTTAAGTTAAAAGTGCCTAGATGTCTACCGGCTTGGTGCGCTATACAAATGCCAAAATAAATAAATAAATAGATTATGCTTAAATAAACTTAGCGATTTATTTTTTATTTTATTTGGGCAGGGTTCCGCCACAAGCCCTCCCTTTCCCTAAACTAATCCCCTAACCCAGCCCACCCACCTGTTTTTACCCCTTACACCTCTCTCCATATAATTCGATGAGTTTTTTCAGCAGAATTCTGTCGAAAATAATACTTGCCACCCATAGAACATGGAACATTTAAGTGTATGGTCGGGTGTTGGATCTGAGATGCGCTCAAACGAGCCCTTAAAGTGTGGAGGCTTTTGCTGTCCGAGAATGCAAGGAATGTCTCTGACTAAAGAGACGCCAGTATAGCAATGCCAGAACTGCCGAGCGGCAAGGAATGTCTCTGACTACCAGACTGGTAATACCCCCCCTCCACGGGTTCCATTGCTTAAATAAATCGTGGGCCTCATTACAAGTTTGGCGGTAGCCTTGCCAGTAAAACCGGGAGGCTGCCGCCAAACTTGCAATTTTTACCGGCAACCGCGAATGGGCAATTACCGGGTCATTAGGGCTCAATGGGAATGGTTGGATTCAGAATGGTGCCGGGGCATCTGGCATGCCCTGATCGCGGGTGCCGGTACGCCCGCCAGGCCAGTCCTGGCGGGCAGCCACCCGCGAGCTGAACTCGTAGTTTGCCAGTCCGGTAACAACAGTACCGGTAGCGTACCGGTACCATTGTTACCACACAGGTAAACTTATAATGAGGCCCCATGACTTTGCAAAGCAGGGAAGAGTGCGACTTTTCCAAATATCTATATGTCCTCTGTGCTGTTATGTTGCCCATCCGGTCTTCGTTTTTGGGACCCACTAGCCTTCCAAAGAGGTGCCCTGTTATTGCCTTTAGGCAAAGCCGTGGAAGAGTGTTAACATGACTTGTAGGCAGACCCAATGAGCAGCAGGGGACATTACTGTATATATTGGCTGCTTGCACCCAGCGGAGCAGTCTGCGTGACCGCGGCGTCCCACTGCTGTGACCCTGCACTTCAGGCTGTGCCGTGCCCTCATATGGAAGCGGTGCTCCGCTCTGCCCGTCCCAGAGGCTGGCACATCTGCCCTGTGCGCGTGGAACGCCGTCTTATCTCCGCGCCCAACTGAACGCTCTTCTTGTCATTGCAGTGCCAGCGTGACCCGGAAGGATGGCTCAAGCATCTGGCGACCCCGCCGCCGTGGCACCCGCCGACCCCGAGGACAGCACCCCAAACATGATTGTCTACCGAAAGGTAAGGGCACCTACTCTTTAAAAACATAAATGAGAACAAGGTTGCTTTGTTCAGGCTCCCTGTGATGTCTAATCGTGTTCAGTTCCTGAGGCAAAACCTTTCCCAAGCAGGGCGGTTTGGGGATCTGTGTATTCTAACTCTGCCCTTTTCCTCTTTAAATATTGATAGATTCATTGTTCTGCTTGAAGATGCAAGGTTATTGGAAGAGAGAGTGGTACATGGTTTATTGTTTGAGTTACAGCAGGCACTGTTATTTTTTTATCTGTGACTCTGCTGGCATCCCTTGGCTGTGCGTGCAGCAGGTGCTATTTATAGCTCGTTCTTTCTCACTCACTCACACAGGCGGCCGGGCCTCTCATGGGCTGCCTTGGAATGCAGGCTTGGGGATTGTGTTAGAAGGCACTGCTCCTTTGGTAGGGTGAGCCTGTAGATTGCATGCTGTGTCAGCTCTGTCTGAACATCTAATACTTGCCGAGATTTTCTTTGATTTGGACTCTCCAAAATGTGATTGCTTGCTGGGATGGTCCAGTCAGAGTCCCACTCCCAGAATTCCACAGGTGCGATCGCAGCGGCTGGATGGCCAGCTACGCGCATGCTGATTGGTTGGCTCTGGCAGGTCTCCCTAGATGGTTGGCTGATTAGCCTGGTTTATTCATGACATCATTTGATAATTGCCAGCTCGGATCTCTTAAACTCATTACTTGGCAGAGTCTATTCTGGCTGCTTTCTTCGTGCAGGCGGCGTATTGTTCCTGGTGGTTTCATTTTTTATCGGAGCCTTTATTAGGTTATGAAAGTCTTTTGGGATTTTAAGAGCATGTCCTTGCAATAAAGTAATTGTTTTCTGTTTTGGAATATCTGTGCGTACTTTCTGTCCCACCGCAAAGTCATAAGTCATGCAAGCGGAGAGAAGTGGACGGCGTCGCTTCTTAGCGCTAATCCTACTGAGTTGTGACTCTGCCACTGCATGGGCCTGCAACATTTTTTCTCTCCAGATATTTTTGGACTACATCGCCCATAATTCCAAACGAGCATAGTCAAATGTGAGGGATTATGGGAGCCGTAGTCTAAAACATCTGGCGAGATGCAGCTCATAGACTTCTGCATTATGGCATGTGACAGATTGCTTTCTAAAAAGTTTGCATTTTGGAATTAATAAATCAGATTATTAAAATGCAATGCGCTAAAACACGTCAACACATTTCCGCCAGATGTTTTAATGGCTTCTTTGCGAATGCGTGTTTGCTCATTATATGCACTGCTTAAAATTTGGACTACAAACTCTTGGATTCTTCACCACTAACTGTGCCGGCTAGGGTTGATGGGAGTTGAAGTCCAAAACATCTAGAGATCAGCATAATGAGTAACCTTTTTGTATGTATACGGTTGCGGGCCATTTGGGAAGTCACACATTTTGAAATCATGCAGGACGGTTATAGTACATGCATACTCTTCCTGGAGCATCGGCTCAAAGGAACGGGCGTGGCCTGGGGTTTCCATGCTGCGGTGGCAAAGAACTGTGAAGGCTTAAGCTGGTGTTACAATACGGCAAATATAGGCGCTGATCCAGAGCTCTAGTGGCAGCCATTTCCACTCTAAAAAACATCAAATCTGACCGCATTGAAAGCAGTGATGGTAAAAACAAGGGGATTGAGTCCATGCACCGGCCCTTTGTAAAAGGGAGGCGTATACTGACAGACTCTAGCTTGGGCTAAGATGGAGGAGTTGAAGAGAGTAATAGAGTCAACTCTATAGACTTTGAAGGAGATTTATTGCACATTTTAAGAGCCTAAATGAATGCACGTTTTTTATGTTAAAATACTTCATTTCAGTAATTTGCTAAAAATATTTTTAAATGGGTATGTGGGTGCTATTATTCTGAAGTCAAATAAGTGTGCTCTAAAAGACGTGTAAAGTCTTGCATGAAATGACCTTGTCTTCAAATTCTTGTAACAGTTGTTGCTTGACCAAGTTGACTGTGGAGGGTGATGAATGAGTGCAAAGGAGTGGTTTTGAAAAGGGTATCAAAGGAAAGAATTTTGCACAGGAAGGAGCATAAGCCTGAGGACACCGTATCATTTAGTGTGGGGCTGCAGAGCCAATCCACTGTACATCGGAGAAAGTCTTTAAATCGTGGCCCTGATGAAGGCACATGTCAAGAATTAAGTGCCGAAACAGATTGCATGACTGCAAAATGGTTCACAGTCGATAAGCATTGTATAGCTCTTGCCGTTTCTCTTAGAGCCAGTGAGGACGAATTAGATCGACATAAATCATCATCCCCAGACTGTGGTACTTCAACAAAGTGTGGCATAATACTAATAATAATAATTGTTATTTTATAACACACTTAATACCAGGATTACTTTCTAAGCACGGGATCGGATTTCAAACCTGTGTTGCGCTGCTTGCAAGACAAACGCATTGCCCCTGAGCTATCCCCATCTCTAATCTATGCTGAAGTCAGGCAGAATGCATAGTTTGTATTATTAGTGTAGCTGTTGATTCCAATATGGAAGTTGCTGTTTCTAAAAGCATGAAGAAGTAGCGTGTTTTGGCAGGAGCAGTGCAGCATGCTCTGGTAACAAGGAAGCAGAACGTTGATGCGGTTTCTATATCTCAGGGGACTGCTACCTTTGGCTCTACAGATGTTTCTGACTACAGCCACCATCAACCCTAGCCAGTGTAGTCAATGGTGAGGGATCATGGGAGTCGTAGTGGAAAACATTGTGAGAGCTGCAGGTCGCAAGCCCTTCCAATGTATTCATAGGGTTGTTACGCTCAGGGAACAAAGAGGAGAAACTGACTGTCAAGAAGGGAATCGGATTGAGGGAATGCATTGACTGGAGCTAATGGAATGGTGAGAAGGTAAGCCTTAATCTGTGGCCCACCGCTATTTATGGGACTTTGTTTACAACAGCTGAGTCAAATAGAGTGAAATCAGAGGCCATCAAACCATGTTATATTTGGTGATATGTAGAACGCAGCGACACCAGGCCTTTTACTTTGCAATCGACTCTATGTGATCTCCAGCTCTTGCTTGTCTCTTGCACTATAAATGTACAATTTATTTTGTTTATCAATTTCTATTTGAACGAGACTTTAAATTCAATAGAATTTGACTATTTTTGTTTTTTGATAATTGTTCATTTAGAATAAAGGAGACTGTGAACCCAAGGATATTACACATCCACAAGAGTTTCAGAATTTGCAATAAATATGCATTTGTTTGGTACGAATGTTCAATATTGCTGAGTGCGATTAATTAAAAATCTATGTGTACTGCGCATAGAATACTGATGGAAATTATTATTTATTTTTTGTTTATTTCTTATGACCAGGGCAGGTGTGGTTATTTTCCATCAGGGAAATATATGCAGCAGTTTCGAGATATAAATCTATTTGTTTATTGCAAGCTTATTTAAATAGACTCAATTGTAATGAAGGCGCACAATATCTCCGAGTACATAAGCACCTGCGCTATTTGGTAAAAGGAACTTCCGGTTGACACAACACAAGTAAAACACAACATTCTCCACCCGAAGCTTCAACTATAAACACAAATCGAGACCTATGCCCGTAAGTTTTGGCGCGTTAGAAATAGATACATAAATAAAATTCAAATATTGGCTTTTGTCGACGTGTGTGCTATTTTCCATATATAAAGGCTTCTTAACGTAACATAACATTAGACCCCCTTCCTTTAGAACACCTTCCCATTAGCCGATCTGTGGACTATATGAACCAGTATAGCTGCAGAAGGTTGCTTCTGCCACTGGCCCTCACGCCGGTTCCTCTTGTCTCGAGTGCCAGTTCTGCGGCCCGCTGCTCGAGACCGCTGGCTGCACCTGTCAGCAACGGGACTCTCTCCCTTGGGGCTCCACCGCTGCACCCCCAGGCATCAGGAAGATGCAGGCTCCTCAGACCATGTCAGGCCTCCATACTTGCTTCTTCTGGTGGTGCCGCGCGAGTGTTCCAACGGCTGCCACGCTTTGTGCAGCCCTACTTCCATTCTCTGCAACCCATCATCCTGTCCACGATGCATGAGGTGGGCCATGCCGGGTGTTACGGTCCCTGATACCTTCTTAAATGCCTTTAACTCAGTCTCCCGAGCCCATTACACCCGCTACGGTCCATCTGCTGGTCTATAAAGCTATGTTGAAGCATTTGAAAAATCAATAAAATTGTGGTTGCACAATTTGTTCAAACATTTTTGGACTGTCTGATTGCCAGCTCTGTATCGTTAAGACAATAATATCAATAGCTGGAAAGTCGCTTCGAAATAGTACATATCCGCAATTAAGCATTATTATTAATTTGATTTTAAATCTGTTTATTGGTAAGTGCCCATTACTGTCACACAGGAATCAAGGCAGTGACAATATCATCAAGTTAATAAACAATAAGAAAAGATCAAGGCATCAAATATCGCTTATCATACAGTTTCCGGATAGAGGTTCGCCCGCATACTCAATGCCATACCTCTTACATAAAGTAGCAGGGGGGAGGGTCTATGCTCTCATGTTGAATCAGTTGCCATACCTCTTACATAAAGTAGCAGGGGGGCTGGTCTATGCTCTCATGTTGAATCAGTTGCAATACCTCCTACATAAAGTAGCAGGGTGGAGGGTCTATCCTCTCATCTTGAATCAGTTGCCACACCTCTTACATAAAGTAGCAGGGGGAGGGTCTATGCACTCATGTTGAATCAGTTGCCACAGCTCTTACATAAAGTAGCAGGGGGGAGGGTCTATGCTCTCGTCATGAATCAGTTTCCGGCATGAAACCTTATATACCAATGGGACCTTATCAGTATAATGAGTAATAATACTACATTATGCTTTGGTGTTGGGGCTCCCACATCCTACCAGACTTCACTGCATGGGCAATATAATGCACTTTCTTTAAGCATCCTGCAGCCTCGCGGCGTCACCTGGCGCTCTCCTTCGCTCCCAGCTGAGCCTGCTCAGCTGAGATAATCTCGTCACTGGAGCTTTTACCTTCCGAGGTACTTATCACCTTTGCTGTCCTGAGCCGCCATCCTGCCAACAGAGCGCTAAGGCGGAATAGATGGCGCCTTGTAGGCATCAATCTATGGACTTGGCGATACGTTAGCCGAACCCAAATTGGTGCCCACCGATTGGTTAGCTCAAATATCCAGGCCATAATTGGTGTCTAGTCAAATGGTTGACAGACAAATGGTCGAATTTTTATTTTATTTATATATATATTTTAGGTTTTCGTTTAGAGAAAAAAAGGGGTTTTTAGCAAAAAAAAGGGGGTTGGGAGGACCCCCCCCAAAAAAAAAAAATGTGAAAAAAAAAAAAATCAACCATTTGACCTGTCGACCTTTTGGTGTCGACCATTTGTCCTGAACCGCCATAATCTCATGAGCAAAGCACTTAGCCTCAGATGTGAAGCAAGTCTGCACTTCACAAGTTGAAATCACCCAGCAAAGCCGGCTCAGCCTTTCATCCTTCACAGGTTAAATTGGATAATACTAACACTATTTTTGGAGCACTTAGAAACAGGCGGAATCAGACATGCAGCGCTACATAACTTCACACATTAATATTATTAGTCTTGCTTCTGCTAGACACTACGTTTTATTGCTTCCAATATTTCCAGAGCTATATCTAAAAAAGGGTGCAACCGCTCTAATGGGGTGCAGGGTTCTATGGTGTTTCATCCCCAGTTTTTTTCTTCCAAAGATTTTTTGCTTATTTTTTTACCGAAAAAACTCAACTAATTTAAAAAACATATTTGGGTTGGTTTTCCTCAACCCCCTCCCATATTATTTACTCCCTATCCCCTACCCCTCTACCACTTATGTTCCCTTACCCACCGCTGGCATCTATTTTTCAATGGGTTTTTCGTTGAAACATTTTCGTGAAAAAATTAATTTAAAAATACACTGGTGGTGAAATAACTGAATGCTGTGGTGATATGATATTTTATTTATAGCGCACCTATACACAAGTGTTTCACCCATTGCCCATGATCAGCTGTGCCAGGCAAAAGAAGCACCCCCTGCCTGGGCAACACAGACACATTGCCCATTCCCATTGAAGGTAGTAGAATTGATAGCAGCCAATGGTTCATAGACTACCTGACCCTTAATAAAATCTGAAGAGAAATGAGACAGGAAATGGGGCGCAGGTGCCTAGTTTGGCTAACATGGCACACGGGAACTGGGCATGTCTGCACCGATAAACAAGGCCCATCATTTACAGGGTGCAAAGCGTTGTCGTTGTGAAGATATGTTGGGGTTCACCATGCACGTGAACATTATCCATTCCATTCGGGAGACACTAGTCCAGTCCTGGTTTTAACTATTGTAGTCCTGTATTTCCCCATTTTAAACTCAGGACTACAAGTGCCAGAATGCAAAGGGAAAACCCTGATTGGACTCATGTCTCCCAAATGGAATGGATAATGTTGGAATGTTTGATCTAGGGATCTAGTATCCTGTTTACCTGCCAATAGTCTACCAAAATATATATTTTTTTATCCCCCTAACCACACGTCTTTGCACTTCATGGGGGTTCCCAACAGGGAGCGTCTAGCCGCCCCCCACTTTCCAGCCCCTACCCTGCAGGTCCCTCAATGGGGCGATGGTTCTGAATTTTAAAATTCTCGACCACGTTCGGGATTCCCTTTTTTCCCCATTTGGGAAAATGTGCAGGAATACTGGTGTATCCTGTTGCGGTCGCTACGCTTGATGTATGGCCCTCAGGTGAGCATCCGACTGGCTCGGCCTTTCTTTGCAGTAAGGGACTAGCTGTCCTTCTGAAGGACTCCCTCCTACCTTCACAATAGCCCAGCCCATAGGCCCGCCCACAGCTCCCGGTAATTGAAGGTACATTCAGGTGGTGGTTGGGTGGGCAGCTTCTCCTTGCCTCAACTCCGTGGATGTGGTTTCAGTGGCATTACTGGACTGGCAGTATCGGTGGTGGTTGGGTGGGCAGCTTCCCCTTGCCTCCCACTCCGTGGATGTGGTTTTAGTGGCATTACTGGACTGGCAGTATCGGTGGTGGTTGGGTGGGCAGCTTCTCCCTGCCCCCCCCACTCCATGGATGTGGTTTCAGTGGCATTACTGGACTGGCAGTATCGGTGCTGGTTGGGGGGGGCAGCTTCTCCCTGCCCCCCCACTCCATGGATGTGGTTTCAGTGGCATTACTGGACTGGCAGTGTAGGTGGTGGTTGGGTGGGCAGCTTCCCCTTGCCTCCCACTCCGTGGATGCGGTTTCAGTGGCATTACTGGACTGGCAGTATCAGTGGTGGTTGGGTGGGCAGCTTCTCCCTGCCCCCCCACTCCATGGATGTGGTTTCAGTGGCATTACTGGACTGGCAGTATCAGTGGTGGTTGGGTGGGCAGCTTCTCCCTGCCCCCCCCCACTCCATGGATGTGGTTTCAGTGGCATTACTGGACTGGCAGTATCGGTGCTGGTTGTTCCAGGGCAGTGGTAAGATGCAGGTGCTGAGGAGTGGCCTTTTGATCAACTCCATGCACATGTGTTTGGTTATGCCATGGAGGGTCCACAGAGCACCAGCTCTGCCTGCACAGCATTTATTGCAGCAATGTACAGCTGCATGGGTGCAGGTCCTTAGCCAGGAGCATTTGAATTGGGGGGCTGGTGGGTTGGGCCTCCAGCAGCACCGACAACATACAAGGTGGGATGGGGGCTCTCTCTCCATTAGCCAGGACATGTATTTTAATAATTTTGCCAATGGAACATTTTTGGTGGAAAAAAAGCTGTTGCTGTTACAGGCAGTTCTGATGGGGAACACTGGAGGAAATGCAATCCTGTGCAGTCTGCTAAGGTATCCAATCACATATTCCCCTGCAGCAGCAACTACAGGCAAGTATCTATCAAACACACCCAATGCTCATTAGCACGCTGGGAGAGGGCGCTAGCCAATCAGGGTGCTCGAAATGTGAGCTATATTGTATGGTGCAAGCCTGCGTTCCGAGCACCATGCGTACCCAGTGTGGCGCCGCCCGATGACGGGCGCACACGCGGCGGCGTGACGTTGCACGCCATCGCGTGCAGTACAAATTAACAGGGCGTTTCCCGGCCGCGTTAGAGCGACCGGGAAGCCCGAACCAAGACGGACGTGTGCGTCTCCGTCATTGGTGCCGGGGCTTGGGGCGAGGCGCGCGGGAGGTGCAAGTCACCCCCAACAGTGGCGACGAGTGGGGGAAACGATGCCAGGGCCCGGCGGTGATCATCGGAACAATTTTTCAACGAAACGAGGTCGGAGTACAGACTTCGTTTCACGCCGCGGGTAGTGCGTTGCCCACGCGGCTAGCAGCCATTTTGTGCAACAGGCTGTGGGACTTCAGGAGGCTCTGGTATGAGCCGTGAAGCGACCCCAGGCCTAATTTTTGGAAATTCTGGTAGCTGACAGCTACATCTACACGGAGTTATGCCCGAATAGTGCATCGACTCAATTTTGGGTTTTCTACGTCGAGTGGAAGCCAGGGGAAGGCCTATTTTGGCTGGGCCTGCTGAATCTATTTGTCCTTTGCCACAATTTTTGGAGCAGCTAAAGGCAGAGTGCCTTTTTATCCCCTTCATCATCATCCTGGTGGCCCCACCAGCCTTCATCCTCTTCATCATCACAGAGGTGTTGGGAGTGACTGCATCCAGAGGTGGTCCATGCTGGGGGTCATCTTGGACTGGGTGTTTGAGTTGCGGCCCCTGGTCAACATTCTGGGGGTGCCTGTGCGCTCAAACTCATGAGTGACACCGAGGATCAGGACGGAGCACACGGTGTGGCGGCGCAGATCCATCCTCGTGCACCAGTGGCCCCGCAGGGTCGACAACCTCCAATGCAGCAACCGGTAGCTCCAGCAGATGGTCAGGCAGCGGTTCCGGCTCTCCAACCCCCAGTACAACCAGCTGCTGCACCTGGTGTTCAACAAGCGGCGCCTGCCATGGCCCAGGTACGTGCACATGCTGCCCTGCAGCCCATCCCCGAATTCGATGTGTCGGGCCCGCCCTCCAGCTTGGGGCCCAGATGGAGAAGGTGGGTGGACCGCCTGGACATGTATTTCAGGGCTGCACAAGTGGTTGATGACGACACCAGGCTGGCCACGATGTTATACTCGGCAGGGCCCTCTGTCCAGGAGACTTTTGAATCTCTGCCACAAGGGAATGGAACTTATGATCATGCAAAGGCCGCCCTACAAGCATACTTTCTGCCCCTTGCCAACGCAGAGTATGAGCGGTTCGTGATGCTCTCTGCCAAACAAAAAGATGACGAGACTTTGGACACGTTCTATGGGCGCCTGAGGCGTCTGTCGCTCGCCTGTGCCTGGGGCGATGCAGAGGATATGATCAGGACCATGCTTATCCAGGCGTGCTCGTCAGGCAAGCTCAGGCGCCAAGTGCTGAGGGAGCCTGGGATAACGCTCCAGCGCATCCTTGAGCTACGAAGGTGCCACGAGGTGTCAGAGGCGAGAGCCGCAAGAATGGAGGCCGGGTCGCGCCCTATCAAAACTGAAGAGATCTGCGCGATGTGGCGAGGGGGAAGGGGTGCCCAGAGATCTGGCGGCGGCACCCGAGACAGAGCCGGGAGGGCAGGCGAAATTTGCCAAAAATGCGGATACGACCTGCCCCACCCATCGAAATGCCCTGCAGCTGGAAAGACCTGTGGACGGTGTGGGTTGCCAGACCACTTCTCAAGGGTGTGTAGGGCGACCTTGCCCGTATTGGTGCCAAGGGGTCAGGGCCGAACTGTTTCCACTCGCCAAGGTCGGCCGTCCAACGTCGCTCAAGTGGACCAGAGCGAGGAGGAGGCCCAGGTGGAAGAAGCGGAGGAAGAAGACGAAGAGAACATATTCTTTGTCTCAAGTGTGGAGCTTCTAAGAAGTAGGAACCGACGACAACCAAGGTGCGTGGTTGAAGTGAACCAGTCTCCAGTCCCTGCCTCGTGGACACAGGGGCGTCGGTAAACGTCATGGCCTGAGAACATTACAACGCCATGGATCAGCCGCCCAGGCTGGTCACACCCAAGGCCCGCATCTTTGCGTTCGGTGGTGTGGAACCCATCCCTCTGGACGGGGCATTTGTAGCAAAAGTGGAACACGATGGCTCTCACATAACAGCACGCTTCTACGTGACCCCAGTGAGTACGAACACTTTGTTGAGTTGTGCAGCGGCGGAGGCTCTCGGCATCGTCAGCTTCGCGTACTCCGTCTACCTGGAAGACAATAATGACTTATTGGAGAAGCATCGTGCTCTGTTCAAGGGGATCGGGCAGATGGCCGGGGAGCCGGTGCGGCTGCACATTGATGAGTCGGTACAGCCGGTGGCCCTGAAACATCGGAGGGTACCTTTCCACCTCCGTGAGCAGGTCGACAAAGAACTGGACAGCCTCGTCGATCCAGATATCATAGAAAAGGTGGAGGGCCCGACTCCCTGGGTGTCCCCCATAGTGGTGGCAAGGAAACTCAAACAACCGGGTGCAGTCAGGATCTGCGTGGACATGAGGATCCCCAACAAAGCCATCAAGAGGGAGAGGCACCTCACACCGACGCTGGATGACATCATTGCGGAGGTGCAGGGTGCTCGCTTCTTCTCGAAACTCGACCTCCGGGCCGGCTATCACGAGGTCGTCCTCCACCCGAGTCAAGGTACATTACCACCTTCACCACACACCGGGGACTATACCGCTACAAGAGGCTGAGCTTTGGGGTGTCCTCGGCGGCGGAAGTATTTCAGAACATCATTCGGGGTGCCCTGGCTGACCTCGAGGGCGTCCTAAACATAAGCGACGACATTCTGGTGTTCGCAAGGACGGAGGTGGACCACCTGAGGCATTTGGCAAAAGCATTCGAGAGGCTGCAGTTGTTGGGACTCACCCTCCACAAGAAGAAGTGCGAGTTTCTGCGCCCCTCCCTGGAGTTCTTCGGGTTTGTGTTCAAGGAGGGGGGGTGTCTCCTGACCCTAAGAAGGTACTGGACATACAGAAGGCACAACCACCGGAATCTGTGTCGGAAGTGCGAAGCTTTTTGGGCATGGTCACGTACTGTGGGCGGTTCATCAAGAACCTGGCATCCAGGTCTGAGCCTCTCCGGGCCCTGACAAGAAAAGACACCATCTGGAATTGGGGTCCACTGGAGCAGGCGGCTTTTGATGACATTAGAAGTGCCCTCACGGTCGAGGACACTATGTCGTTCTTTGATCCTGCATTACCATCGGAGATCATTGTCGACGCCAGCCCATTTGGCCTGGGTGCTGTGTTGACACAGACTGACTGTGACGGCGGCGTCCGGCCAGTCGCGTATGCCAGCAAAGCGGTCAGACGCCGAACAACGTTACTCGCAGATTGAGCGCGAGGCGCTGGCGGTGCTGTGGGGATGCCGCCACTTCCGGCTCTATGTACTCGGAGGCCCGGTGACTGTGGTTACTGACCATAAACCACTGCTGCCCATCCTAGCAGGGTCGTCATCCAAGCCGCCAGCACGCATTGAGAGGTGGATGCTGGCTCTTTTGGAGTATGGGGTGACCCTGGTTTACCGGCCAGGGGCAAATAACGCAGCTGACTACCTCTCCAGACACCCCGGAGCGCCTGGAGGAGGAGACCGTGACACCTGTGAGCAAGAAGCTGAGGAGCATGTCCAAGTGGTGGTGGAAGCAGCCACGCCGAATGCCATGCCTCTCCAGGAGTTGGAGGCTGCGGCGGCACAGGATGAGTGTTTCAAGGTGCTGAGGCAGTCCATGCAGCAAGGCTCCTGGAAGTCAGCGCTCGAGGCCCTGGCGGGGCGCACTCAGGAGGCCCGGACTGGCTTAGAGAAACTATGGAAGGTCCGCGAAGAACTGTCTTTCTCAACATCGGGCCTGTTACTTCGGGGTGATCGGATTGTAGTTCCACAGTCAAAGGTGGGTGAGGTGATCGCACTGGCACACCGGGGTCATCAAGGGGCCGTCAAGACCAAGGCCCGCCTCCGGATGAAGGTGTGGTTCCCCGAGCTGGAACGCAAGGTGGATGACTTTGTGGCGGCTTGTGTCTGGTGCCAGGCAGCATCGCCTGTACAGCGGGAGCCAGTCATCGAGGCGATGCCGAGGGGGACCCATCCGTGGGAGGTGGTTCATGCCGACTTCGGGTCCACCACCATGGGCACCCACTTCCTGGTCCTGGTGGACGAGTACTCCAGGTACCCCGAGGTGGAGTTCGTGGAGTCCGTGGCATTTGAGCACGTGGTGGTGGCTGTGGAAAAGTTGTTTGCGGCTCACGGGTTTCCACACACGCTGTGCTCGGACAACGGTGCGCCATTCCAGGGTGAACGGTTTGCAGAACTGATGGTGAGCTGTGGGGTGGTGCACCGGAAGATCATGCCTCTCTGGCCTCGAGCGAATGGGGAGGCAGAACGTCTGATGAGGACTCTCAATAAGACATTTAGTATTGCCCAAGGACAGGGGCAGTCCCTACAGAGAGCCCTGTACCAATTCTTGAGGGTATACCGCACCACGCCCCATGCGTCCACGGGGGTGGCCCCGGCAGAGGCGATGTTCAGAAGGTGTCCGCGAGGATTGTTGCCAGAGGTCGGAGAACGAGAGCCTGCGGTGATCGATGACCAACGAGTCGAAATGGACCGGCGAGTGAGAATTGAGCAAGAGAACGTGCGGAGGGGGCTTCACCCACAACAGCTGGAGCCGGGCAATGAGGTCCTCATTCGCAATCGGCATCCGCATGGGAAGCTCTCCCTGCCGTATGAGCCTGAGCCACTGGACGTCGTGGCGGTCCGGGGCTCCATGGTAACTGCGTCAGATGGCCGGTCGGAAGTAACTCGCAATGTAAGCTTCTTCAAAAAGCTCTGAGATCCCAGAACTGACCCACCTCCTGATCCGGACCTGGGAGGAGTCCCGGAGGACGAGGGAGACCCACCCTGCATGCCGGAGTCCCCAGCCCGGGGCCCGTCGGTGGACAGATCACCCGTGCCGGAGGCGAGCCGGAGGTACCCCCAGAGGCCTGGGCGAGGGAAACCTGCTCGCCTCACCGATTACGTGCTGGGACAATTGGCTGATGATCCGGAGGGTGAGAAATGCTAGCTAAGGCGACCCGGGTGGATGCCAATAAAGGGGTGTTCATGACATAGGGGTTTGTGATTTGTTCTAGTTGCAGTGTTGTTTGGTTTGCAGTGCATAGTGGTATGGTAACTGTTGGTTCTCCCCGAAAAAGGAGGAGTGTGGCGCCGCCCGATGACGGGCGCGCACGCGGCAGCGTGACGTTGCATGCGGTCGCGTGCAGTACAAATAAACGGGGCGTTTCCCGGCCGCGTTAGAGCGACCGGGAAGCCCGAACCAAGACAGACGTGTGCGTCTCCGTCATTGGTGCCGGGGCTTGCGGCGAGGCGCGCGGGGGCGCCAGTCACCCCCAACACCCAGCACTCCCTTCCTGCTCCCCCTCACCCCTCACCACTGAGCACCTGTGTAGTTTTTGACGCCAGTGCTAAGAGTAGGTTTGGTCCCCAAAGTTCGTTTTCAATGTTGATGACATTAGCAAAAAAAACAAATACACCATTAAACTACACGGGTGCTAATGGCGACATTACCCTCCACGACGGACTGACCGTGTCTGTAACGGCACCGCCGCCCCCGTTAAGGGACCCTCGTGAACTTGGGCGGCGGGCCATTAATGACAGAGTTGGCCCGCCGCCGAGAGTAATATTGCATCAGTATAAACAGCGCCCATCTGAATTAATGCTCCTGAAAAATGTGTACATCTGAATTCCTGTGCCAGAGAATATGGTGTGCACATCGAAACAAATGTACACACAAGCACCATAGTGACCCCAGCTGCTGGCAACAGTGTTGTCTGGGAATGTCCTATATGCATGAGAATAACTGCTGAACCCATATGCATGCATAATTATTTGCCGACCCCATACACTCACCCGGAATAATTTGGCTCGCACATTGTTGTCAAGTGTTGGCAATAAAAGGCCGTAGGTTTATATTGTACAGATATGGTTATGGAGATAACAATAATCACATATCATCTTAGTAACATACTTTTGGGCACCATACTTGGGGTTACCCCATCTGGCCCGTGCAGCCACACGTGTGCAGGTTGGCGGCTGACCACGTTCCCCCGGAAGTATCTCCTAGTGGCAACCCCTGGAGGCAAGAGTTGCTGTAATTTCTCTAAAATGTTCCGTGCCCTGGTTTGATAAATGGGTGCTATCTTTGTGAAAAAGGTCCGGGTCACCCAGTGTAATGGCCGGGTGCTTTATGAAGTCCAGTCGTGGGTAGGATGGCCGAGAAATATATTTTTGTTCCCCTCCAATTATGTGAAATGCCTGCCAGGGAGGAGCACATGTCCTCGAATAAATTTCTCCTTCCAATGGATACCAGGTCATTGCCCCCTAGGTGTATGACCAAAAATTCTGGCGGGTCTCTGTATGCGACCAGTTCTGCTCGGGTTTCGTGGATCTCAGCCCATCGTAGGCCTCTGTATCCCCACCATGAAGAAATGGTGTTTCTGAAAGGTGGCCTTTCTTTGGTCTCCTCTGCCCATCGGCCCGTCCTGAAGATAAACGAGTGGCCGACTATCCATGCTGATTGGAGAGCGGTCCTCCCTTCGCCTGTTGTTTCTGTAGGAAGGGGGGAAAAAGAAAAATGAAGGAGGATGGCTATATTAGCTGTGGTCTGATGTATCTTTTGTAGCAATCTGACTTCCATCCGCCTATGTTTTTTTAGTTTTGGGGAGCTGGGCCTCCTTGCCATGCTGAGGTGGCGGCACCTATTCTGAATGATTGGGTGCCAAAAACCCTTGGGGTCCCACTCTGCTTTGCTGATTGCTTTCATCAGCACTCCTTTGAATTGGTAGCAGTTTAGTGCCGAGGCGTCCTTGTGGATTAGAAACCTCCCCCCTAACTTGGGCCTTTGCGTGCGATAATGGTTGGTGATACATACCAGGCAGTTTGCTGCCTCATCAATGTAACAAATGTTGATGGTTCTTTTGGCCCCAGTTTTTGATTGTTGGATTTTTATGCTGATGCTCTCTTGTCTAACCCTGACCTTCATGACACCCAGGCCGTTGGTAGCCTTGGTGCTGGAGGCAATGAGTTCTCCAACACGGAAAGCCCTGAAGTATGCCAGGAAAAAAGCTGTTTTGAATAATAAGATCTCGTATGGATGCCAGCATATGGCATCCAGCTGGTTTGCAATTTGTACCAGTTTGTTGAAATCCAGGGGGCGGCGGGTGTCCACCTGCGGGCCCCCTATTCTACCCCACCCTTTCATTACGTAGGAAATAAGAGTGTTCTGGGTGGGATCTGAATCACCCCGTATTTTTGAAAAATACGAGATTGCAACTAGGTGTCTATTTGCCCAATCTCTCTTAAAGCCTTGTTCATGCGCCCATTTTAAAAATATTTCTATGTCTTTAATCGTTATTAACTCTATATGGTTTACGCCTGTGGCTTTAAATACTGTTTGTAAGCACTTACTGTACTGCGCCGTGGTGGTGCTTGCCAGTGCTTTCTCTGCCATCTCTGTTAGGAAGCCTAAGGAGTTGTTGGCACCCGTTATTGAGGTGCCTGGTTCTTGTTGGCCATCCCGGTCATGGCTCTCTGGCACTGGCGTTGATGCCGTTGTTTTGTTGACACCCGTTTTTGAGGTGCCTGGTTCTTGTTGGGCATCCCGGCCCGGGCTCTCTGGCGCTGGTGTTGATGCCATTATTTTTGATTTTCCATTATCGGCGTCATCTGTTCCTGGGCGTGAGGCGCTAGCTCCCAGAATATTGGCCACTGAAAGCAGGATAAAGCATCTGCAATGTTATTATCTGCCGCAGCGATGTGCTTTGCTTTGACCACAATGTTCTCTTGTAGTGTGACTGCTGTGATGGCTCGTAGGACTTTTAGCACTAGAGGGCATTTGGTAGACCTTCTGTTTATGGAGCCTACTACGGCCATGTTGTCCCACCAGACCAAGAGTTCCGTGTTAGCTAGCTGCCTGCCCCAGATGTGTAATGTTAGCCAAATGGGAAATCATTCTAGGAGGGTGATGTTCTTAGTCCACCCCGCCTGTTGACATGACTTGGGCCAGTGTCCTGCCACCCACTCTGAGTCTAATATGGCTCCAAACCCCTTACTCCCGGCTGCATCTGTGAAAAGGACCCTTTTTGTCTGTGTGTTCAAAGGCGTACGCCAAAGTGAGGTCCCGTTGAAATCTTTGAGGAAATTCCCCCAAATTTCCAGATCTTGTTTCACCTCTGTCCCTAGCCAGATGTGTAGGTGGGGTTTGGTGTATGATTTGATTTTTAGTTCCAGACTTCTGAAAAATACCCTCCCTTGGGGGATTATTCTAGCAGCGAAGTTGAGACTCCCTGCTAATGATTGAATTTCTCTAACTGTGCCCTTGTCTTTTGTTGTGAGGCCTTGTATTTTCTCCAGGAGTTCTGCAATTTTTGTCTTTGGGATCTTGCATAGGCCCTGTACAGAGTCAATTTCAATGCCCAGGAACATTTTGTTGGTGGCAGGTTTGGTCATTTTATCCTTTGCTAAAGGTATGCCCCACTGTGCAGCCATTCCTTCTAATTTCGCCAGGGCCTTGTTGCAGTCATCAGAATTTGCTGGCCAATTACCATGAAATCATCGAGCTAGTGTACTACTTTGGTCCCTGCTCTCTGTTTTTGGAAAGCCCATTGAAAAAAAGGAGCTGAATTGCTCGAATAGGGCGCAGGATACTGCGCACCCCATGGGGAGGCATCTGTCTACATCGAATTTGTTGTTAAATGTAAAACCTAACCATTGCTGGGAATCTGGATGGACTGGCAATAGTCTGAAAGCGGATTCGATGTCTAGTTTTGCCATCAGGGCATTCCTGCCACATTCCTGTATGAGTCTTACTGCCTCCTGGAAGTGTGTGTATGATACCGCGGATTCCGTGGGTGGAATGCCATTGTTTAGTGATTGGCCTTTGGGATAGGATAAGTGGTGAATTAGCCTCATTTTCCCAGGTTCTTTTTTGGGGACCAGCCGTGGTGGTGATATTATGTAATCTTTGAGGGGCATGTGGTCCCAGGGTCCTGCAATCCTGCCTAACAGCAATTCCTTCTTGGTTTTGCTCTCCACTATTTGGGGGTTGTCCCTGGCCGACTTCAGGTTCATTTGGATGTTCTGTGACCCTGTGCCCTTAAAAGGGATGGTGAAACCCTTGGTGAAACCCTGCCAGATTGTCTCGCTGGTTTCCCTGTCTGGGTAATTCATGAGTGCTTCTCTAAAATTGGGTTGATGGGGGTTCTGCCTGGTGCCAAACATGGGGTTGAAAGGGAGTAGATGGTGCTAATCTTTTGCATTTTTGGCTGGCAGTCCGGTGCAGTTGCTTGCTGCGTGGTCACCGTTGTAGTTTGTGCAAGCGTGTTTGTACCTGCATTCCTTACCCCAGGTGCACTGGTTTTTTTCCCAAATTCCTGCATGGAATGTTGGCTTTTGGAGAGTGGTTTTTGTTCTGCCTGTAGGTATTAGACTTAGCCACCCATGGCTGGTTCTTCCGAAAGGGCTGTTCCCCCTTTTTATGTTTTTCATTATCGTTAATTCTGGAACCCTGTGCATTTTTGTTATTTTTTGAGATGTTCTGTGAGGCCTCTTCCTCCGATGGGGGCTCGGCGTTTAACGTGTATAAGTCATTTTGGACCGCGTCCCATTCTATGGCTGGCCTCTCTGACATGCTTCTCCTAAATCTGATATCATATGCTAGCCAGGTCTTCCCTTTTTGAGTGATTTTTACTTCTCTTATTTTATCTATGTAAGCCCATAGTTTTCTGCCATCCTTGGGGAATTTCTCTTCATATATTGTTGCCAAGATGGCAAAGGTCTGTAGCCAGTTGTCCCAATTCTGTTCTACCTGGGCATTTCTGGCTATGGCTTTCTTGCTTGGCATTTTTCCCTTTGCGTTTGGCTTCTATAAGTGAAAAGATTTCTATGAACTCTTTGGCCCATATGGCCTCTTTGATTGTGGTGTCAATATTCCATGCTAGGCATCTTTTATATCTATTCAGTATTTCAGTCTGAAAGGATTTCAATTTTAATTCTAATTGGGCATTGCAGATCATTGCTATGTCTGTTGGGTTACTGTTGCTTTGCCCTGTCTGTCCCAGTGGTTCTGTACTGGGGGTTGCCCATGCTTTTAAAGCACCTGTTGGGTCTGCTGTGGCTGTAGTTGGCGCAATTGTGCTGGCAGCTGTTGGCATTGCTGGCACTTGTGGCAGTGGTGTGGCTGGGGCTGCTGTTGTTGGGATCGTTGCTGGTGGGGGGTCACCGTTATGATAGGTTCTAGGGGTATGTTGGGGTTTGTGGGTCCCTGCTCCCCATTTTGAGGTAATTGTTTCCCCCTCATTTCGCGCAATAATTGTTGCATTTCCGACATATTCTCACACAATTTCGCCCGTTTTTTGTTACTTTTTTTAGGACCATCTGTCACTTTCTGTCTCTTTGTTTGTGTTGTGATGTCATCTTGATTGGGTGGTATGGGTGTCCCTTCCCCTCACCCTGACCCATGCCCAACCACAGTGTTCCGCTACCTCGATGGCTGCCATAAGGTGGGGTGATTTGGGTTTCTGTGCTGGTGTTGTGGGTTCCTGTGATTTTCGTTTGGGACCCATGTTTCCTTTCAGCCTGTTTGATTAAAAGAAAGAAATTTGAAAAAGGCTGTGTTTGGCCCTTCAATGATCTGAACCAGTGTCAGCAGTCTCTGCACAGATGTCAAAATGAGCTACCTACTTGTTGTGCAATCGCACCGTCTATCATGCACATTATAATGCTTATTGTATTATTTGTGGATTCTTGTGGGCTTGCAAAAAATGCTGTTTCCCGTGCTGGGTAACTGTAGAGTGTTGCCCCAAAAATATTTTGGTATATGTTCAGGCAAACTACAGCAGTGGTCTTTGGTGAGCTGAAATTATTTCTTGTGGCCAGGTTCCAGTTATGCATATAAACTATGCCTTTGTCGTTCACTGCAATTACTTGCATGTGCCCTGTTGGCCTGGGCCTTAAAAAATGCCCCAAATACTGTATGAACCAAAAGTTGCCTGCCTACTGCCTCAATTACAATGTTTGTTGTACTTTTGCTGTAAGATTTCCCAGAACGGGGTTTCCCCACAGCCTCAGTGTTTAAACTTGCAACATTTCTATTGAAATTGACGCGCAGCGCACGTTCCGGGTCCGCCAGCGAGCGGCTGCCCGCGGATGTTTATCTTTGTTGCACGCGGTTAGAAAAACAGTGTTCTATTTCATGCTCGCAACCTGGCGTGGCGGCTTACCTGAAATTGGCGCTTCACTGAAGCCACCGCCTACGCCAGGCTGCTCTGCAGGTTCCTCCTTCCTTCCTTCGCGCTGGTAAGTGGAGTCCTGCTTCCCTTCGGTACGTCCCGGGAGACCTTCTTTGTTTGTTCAGTGTTCGCCGCTCGCTGCCGTGCAGAGGTTCATGAACAGTGCAATGTTCAAAGGGAAAGGGAAACAAAGACGCTGCGAATGCAACGAACTTCAGAGTTTGCTAAAGAAGCATAGGTTTGGAAGGCACTGAGCAAACAGTGCACCTCCTGTGTGTTTGGGTCCCCGTTCAGGGTCCACAAACTGTGTTTTCTCAGAGCATGCCGCTCTGTATTTATAAGACCCAGGGGAGCCCTGGGTCTTTGATATGTATAGTAGTGGGGGCTGTTGTGTTCAAGCCCCCGGCCGGATAGCCGACTGTCTGGCCCCCTGGGGGGCAGGTCTTTGAACCTGATCCCTGCTGACTGTTGGTTTCCTTAGGTGCTTAGCACCTTGCTGTATGGAGGAAGGGTGAGGTGATTGTTCACACCTCACCCTTCCTCAGCTTTGTGTTGCACAGACTGCGTGTCTCTCTGGCTCGGGGGAAGGAGAGGAGCAGAGAGGGGGAGAGGTTGGGCTGCCCCTCTCCAGGCCTGCTGATGGTAACAGCAGTTACCCTGCCTCGCTTTGGGCGGCCCTGCAACATTGCCGAGGACTAATAGCATGCACATCTGCTACTGTGTGACCTAATGACTGCCCACCTGGAAGGGTGACACAAAATGCATTCCAATCACATGCTGTGTTGCAACACTCTCCCCCCACCATCTGTGCCACAACATGCATGCCAATCACATGCTGTGTTGAAACACTCTCCCCTCCACCATCTGTGCCACAGAAGGTATGCCCGTGCTTCCCTGGGCCCCAGAATCCCACCAGTCTCAAAGGCCTGGCTATAGGGTATTCTGATAGATATGCAGTGCCACCAGTTATTGTGCCACATCAGGTGCTGTGCCACAAAAGGCCTGGCCTTCATTTAAATGCAACTAATAACCAACACATTCCCATATAACGCTTCATTATGGATTGCTCCAACTTATACGGGCAGTAATAGTGGTTATTGACCTCAGAATGCTAGGTTGATCCTACTTGTATTTGGTCCTATAAGCTGAATAGATATCTGGTGAGAGTGCTTAACTCACTGCGCTATCGTACCCACTTGTTTTATATACCCATTATGGCTTCCCACCAGTTAACATGATGCAGAGGAGCTATTAATCAGTTACTGCATTGCACACGCCGTGCTTATTATTTTTTATTGTTTATTTTATTGGGTATTTATAATGCGCCTATACAGAGTGTTTCAAGGCACATTATTGCGTCATATCACGCCGGGCCATTCAGTACTGGGTGCATGATGCTTGCACAGCATGTATTGTGATGCCAAAGACCTTGTGTTCATGTGCGTGCCACACAAAGCACAGGGATGACTTATTGGGTGAAGGAATGACTTCCCATGATTTCATGTGAAGATTAATACCCACCAGGTGCTCTGCATGGAATTCCGCCCACCGCTTGCTGTACCACATCATGCCTGTTTAACCATTGCTGGGTGTGGCAGGCACACCGAGCCAGCCTTCAGTTACTGTTGCACAGAATGCCTGCCCGCCAACCAATCACTCTACCACGTGATGCCTGCCTGTGTGTGGCTTTCCACTATCTCTGAAGCCTTTCCATTTCCCCCCTGTCCATCAAGGCGACATGGTGTGTGCTGATGGCTGTGTGTGAGCTTCACGTGCGCGAGGACAGTATCACTCATTGGCTTGGGATGTTAATCCCATTTGGTGTGAAGCTCACAACAGGTAGCCTAGTCTCAGCACATTGTGTGTCGCACAGGGGAGAATAGTCAATATCATTCACTGAGTGTGAGCATCAAGCGGGAGTCTTACTCTTGGGAGTACTGTCCCAATCACTGGAAGCGGGTCGCACGGTCTCACTCAAATATCCAGAACAGCTGCACTTAGTGGAGACCAGTCTCACGCCCTGCACACTATCTCTGCTGGGTATAAGTCTCACTCATCGAGTCTGAGCTGGGTATGAGTCTCACTCATCGAGTCTGAGTTTATCATTTGAGAATGCCCTGGCTCACTGGTTGAAAGTCTCATCTCCTGCACACTATCTCTGCTGGGTATGAGTCTCACTCATCAAGTCTGAGCTGAGTATGAGTCTCACTCATCAAATCTGAGTTTAGCACGTGAGAATGCCCTGGCTCACTGGTTGAAAGTCTCACACCCTGTACACTATATCTGCGGGGTATGAGCTTCACTCATCGAGTCTGAGCTGGGTATGAGTCTCACTCATTGAGTGTGAGGTCTCACACCCTGCACACTATCTCTGCTGGGTACGAATCTCACTCATCGAGTCTGAGCTTAGCACTTGAGAAGGCCCTGGCTCACTGGTTGAAAGTCGCATCCCCTGCACACTATCTCTGCTGGGTATGAGTCTCACTCATCAAGTCTGAGCTGAGTATGAGTCTCATTCATCAAATCTGAGTTTAGCACGTGAGAATGCCCTGGCTCACTGGTTGAAAGTCTCACACCTGCACACTATCTCTGCTGGGTATGAGTCTCGCTCATCGAGTCTGAGATTAGCGCTTGAGAAGGCCCTGGCTCACTGGTTGAAAGCCTCACACCCTGCACACTATCTCTGCTAGGTATGAGTCTCACTCATCGAGTCTGAGCTGGGTATGAGTCTCACTCATCGAGTCTGAGCTTAGCGCTTGAGAAGCCCCTGGCTCACTGGTTGGAAGTCTCACCCCCTGCACACTATCTCTGCTGGCTATGAGTCTCACTCATCGAGGCTGAGCTGAGTATGAGTATCACTCATCGAGTCTGAGATTAGCGCTTGAGAAGGGTCTGGCTCACTGGCGGCCATTTTAGACAGCATTTTCAGTCTTTGAGCAGGACGTGCGAGGCGTCCTGTACAATGACTGAAAATACTTTTTTTTTAGCACCCCGGTTTAACGCTTTGGAAACCCAGGGTGCTAATGGCCTTAAGCCCCCGTTCCAAGGGCTGGAACGGGGTCAGGGGGTAATGGCCCAGAGCTCTCATCAATGGCCCGAGTGAACCGGGGGCTTAACGCCGCAGTATAACGGTCTCCTCACTGTCCAGGGGTGCAAGTAAATTCTGCCTGACCTCCACGAGGTCTGTCTTTGTGCCTCTGTAGGGTTTACATACCAATTGCCCAACATCCAGCAGTTTGTGTTGTTCCATAAAGGCCTGTTGCTGGATGGATCCTACTGTATCCAGGACCTTGGGGAGAAAGGACACACTGGTAATCAGCCTGTAATTGTCAGGAGTAGAACAAAGATTTATTTTAGATTGCGGTGACCCAAGTGTGCTTGTGAGCATCTAGTAGAAAGCCATGCATGAATGAGCGGTTTATCCTCTTTGCAAGCTCTTTCACTCCTGGAGCGGTGTCCACCGATGCAAGGAGGTGTGTTCAGTTTACTGATAATGTCACAAGTGTCTTTACCAGTAACTTGGCAAAAGAAATAAAGCTTTAGTTAAACAAGTGGTCTCACTATTAGCTTTTGAGACCGTGCGATGGGTTGTGTACACCGGGCTCATGGAAAAATGTCCCTTTTGTTGTAGACTGAATTTATCACGGAAATTGGAGCTTGTATTATTGAAAGGTTTTGTTGTAACTCATTACACCAGGTTTCCGATGCCACAGGCAACATTGTGTGTGCTGTTAGGATTGGCCAATTGTTTTTAGATTTTGTACAATCCTTTACTTAAATTATCTGAATTAGTGATCTGGTTGGTGGAAATGTTTGTTTTTGCCCCCTCCCTCCCCACCACTCCTCAGGTTGGCCATCCTGTGAGCACCAAGCCCTACACAATGGGGATACATTTTACTCTAATCATTAGGATCTCATTACAAAAGTGTCCAAGCCAACTTGGTCTAGTTAGTTCAAGAGAAAAAGACTCAGTAATCGAAAGAGTCCATTAGGTGCAAGAGCGACATCAGCAAGCACAACCTTACTCCAAGTACCCATTTATCAAACCATTCATGCTCTCTTTAACCCAGCAATGGTAAGAGTAAACAATCCAGAAATAAATAATAAGCATTTCTTTTATTTTCTTTTTATTTTCTTTCCCCTCCCCGTGCCATTTTACAATTTGTATATAGTCAAGAGCTCCCGAAATTAAGTTATTGCCCTGCCTTGGCACCTCTTTGCATGGTACTATGTGCATCCAGGGTAAAGCAAAAAAGAATGCCATACCCAAAGCAGCCGCCACCCTGGAATGTAGGCACCCCGCTGAGCATTCATAAACCATTCACACACAACAAACACCAAAATACATACATACATATATACATGCATAACCCATACATGCATGCATACGTACATATTACATGTAAACAAATACACTTACCTTGCCTGCATGCATCCACACGCGCCTGTGCAACCACAGGGATGACCGGTTGACCCTTCCCTCCTCTGGGAGCCTAGACAAGATGCCCGACAAGAGAGGATGCCTCTCCTGCCAGTCAGCATGTTCACATTGCGGGTCTCTGCAACGTGAACATGCTGACTGACAGGAGAGGCTTCTATCCTGTCAGGCAGCGTGCCTGTGCTGCTGGCGCAATAATGAGAGACGGTGGGGCCAGTGTTCCGATGTCCCACCAGTTCCCATTATTTGCTGCTAAGTTTGTTATTGAGCCCAAAGGCTCTGCAACAAACACAAAAAGTATCGATGGGGATGCACCTCTGCAAAGAGGCAGGTAGCACAGTTCCCCGTGAAAATAAAGGACAAAGGGAATTGTGCTGCCTGTCGCTCATGTGTGGTGGTGACTGCCGCTCAGGCGGGGGGTAACAGCAGCATGCCACCACTGCATGCTCCTCTGCACTGTGTGCTCATGACTCATCATGCTCCTCTACACTGTGTGCTGTGTCTCATGACCCACCATGCTCCTCTACACTGTGTGCTGTGTCCCCTGGATCACTATGCTCCTCTACACTAGCGTAGAGGAGTAGCCGAATGCCTCTGCAGGAAGTCCTGCCCCCTTACTGTCTGTCTGTTGGAAACCTGAAACTGCACCATGCTTGACACCAGTAGTAATGACCATACCACGACGAGTGTTTGAGAAAAGATATCTCTTAAAGCCACACCAAGAGGGTGCTAGAGGGCCAACCAAGACGGCCGCATTTTAGCGAGCTCCTGCACGGCCCAGTATCAATCCTGAACAATCCTACCTAAATCGGTAGCCTGCCGCCTTGACCGTCCATCAGCCCAGCAGGCAAGACGCTGCCCCATAAACCCGCAAAGTTTCGAAAAAAAAATGGAGAAGCGGCGACCCCAAACGCAGCTGTCTGACTCCGACGCTGGAGGCAGGTGAGTGGGCTAAGAGGATCGAGAAACAACAAGCGGAAGCCCGGGACCGCACAGAGACCTGGCAGCAGAGTACTGCCGGCCCCCAACACACACCTGGGAGGTGTGAACCAGACGAGCCTCGTCAGGCCACAGCCGGAGTGAGAGCCCCCCCTTCCCCTGTGGAGACACCATTGCGGCCCAGCACCAACAGCCGTGATGGCCGCGGTCGCTTTCAGGCTGCGGCTCGCGCCGGGGAGCAGCAGGAGGAGTGGACCCGCTTCCGCAGCGGCATCGGAGGAGGGCAAGAGGTGCTCTCTCCCAGAGTTCCCCCTCCTTTCCCACGCTGCCAGATCCAGGCGCGGCGCACAGCGCCCCTCTCACTCCGTGCCTGGAAGGGGGAAAAAAGAAAAAGAACCTGGGAGCCTCAGACTCCGGCCCCCCCACAGGCGGCAATCACCCAGCAACTGATCCTGAATAACCGGAGGAGACCGGCGACAGGCGCCCCAACACCCACCCATCACAAGCAGGTACTGCGCATGCTTGCAATTTAAGGGACTGGCCCCCCACACCCCTACTGTGTTCCCCCCACGCCCGAGCAGACTGCCTTCCGAGGGGGGAAAAATCCCTACTAACCGGCTTCCCCCCATCAGAACACATCATCCGCACGAGGGCAACTCACCGTGGGTCACCTTTCCCCAACGGACGTCCACACCCATCAGCTCACATCCTCAATGGCTGGGGGAGCGACTGCAGCGCTTTGCCACCTGGAAAGCGGCGTACTTTTCCCCCAGAACCTATTACTGTCAAGGATGGCACTCTGTCACGAGTGGCACAGGGCCCCCAGGTAGGGTTTGGGTGGCTGTGCTGATGTAAGGCGACAGATAAGTACACACAGCAGGAAACTCAACAAGAAAGAAAAGTAGGTAACTGTAGTTGTGAACAGAAAGGGGCAGGAAATACAAAGATACAAAAAAACTGGATTCCCTCTTGGGGTGTCTGCAGAAATGGAAAAGAGTGTTCCACAGACCTTTTGAAACTCCAGCCTTCTGCACAGATTACTATTACAGGCGCCCACTCTATATGCTCATGGCTGGGAACAACAGCTGTGGTTGTCTGTAACACTGAGAACGCGACAAGGGAAGGGGCAGAGGTTGCCTGCCGGAAACCAACAGTCATGCTCTGTACAAAGGATCAACATAAGACACAAGAGAGACAAGAACAGAAATAACCAGGGAAAAGGAAGTTTAAGAGAAATCTAGCAGAAGGGAATGAAGGAAAAAACAGTACAATAGAAATGGGTAAACTAAAGGGGAGGACAGAGGACTCAAGGAAGAGAAGGACAGGGATAAAGAACAAGGGTTGCAAACAAGGAAGAGAGCAAGGGAGCAGAAGCCAGGAAATAGGGGGGCTGCAAACAAGGAAGCAGGGCTGCAGTAACGGATGGCACAAGGTGCAGAAAAACTGTAGTGGATTGCAGAGGACTGTAGTAGGCGGCAGACAGAGAGCCCAGAGGAGTAGGGCAGCAAGGAGCGAACCCAAAGGAACAGGGCTTCGAGGCAGGGAGACCAGAGGTTCGGGGCTGAAAGCAGAAGAGAGAAGCAGGCTGCAAGGCAGGGAGCGCAGAGGACCCGGGCTGTAGGCAGCGGAGGATTGCATGCTGCAAGCAGGGAGACCAGAGGACCAGGGCTGTGAGGCAGGGAGCCCAGAAGGCTAGGGCTGAAGGCAGCAGAGTGTAACAGAGTGTAAGGCAGGGAGCCCAGAGGACCAGGGCTGTAGGCAGCTGAGGGTTACAGGCTGCAAGGCAGGGAGCCCAGAGGACCAGGGCTGTGAGGCAGGGAGCCCAGAAGGCTAGGGCTGAAGGCAGCGGAGTGTAACAGGCTGCAAGGCAGGGAGCCCAGAGGACAAGGGCTGTAGGCAGCGGAGGGTTGCAGGCTGCAAGGCAGGGAGCCCAGAGGACCAAGGCTGTGAGGCAGGGAGCCCAGAAGGCTAGGGCTGTAGGCAGCAGGGTGTATCAGGCTGCAAGGCAGGGAGCCCAGAGGACCAGGGCTGTAGGCAGCGGGGGGTTGCAGGCTGCAAGACAGGGAGCCCAGAGGAGCAGGGCTGTGAAGCAGGGAGCCCAGAAGGCTAGAGCTGTAGGCAGCAGAGTGTGGCAGTATGCAAGGCAGGCAGCCCCGAAAGAGCACTGGATCAAAGCAGGAAAATGCAGCACCAGGAACAGCATACAAATTCGAGTCACAGGGCAAAAAGGGACTGGGAGGACTCTTGATGCAAGAGACTGAGCTCCTGCAGGCAGCTGCTTAAATACTGCCCTGCCCTGTACTGAGGCAGGCTAATTGGCAGCACCTGGACCAGCACACCTGAAGATAATCTGCCTCCTCCCTCTCTGGTCCTGAGATGGTGGAAGCAGCACTGATTTCTAGGGCTTCTGGGGATTGTGGTTCCAATACTGACGAATGGGAATGGCCAGGAATTGATAGCTGTAGAAAGGTGCATTATGGTACATGTAGTTAGCTGAAATAAATAGGAAAGTACCAATGTCGTACAAAAGGAAATTAAGGACCAAAATGTGAATAGGGGTTGTAGAGTATTATGAAGATAAACGAGTACCATATCGTCCATGATGGTTGCCAATGTGTGTGCCAGTGGCACAGGCGTGACAATTACTAAGCCCATAAGCTCTCCCAGGAACCTTAAGCCTGCAGACCGAACCAGAACCAGGCGCCACAACCATCTGTCTGGCCCCATAGGGTCACACCTCCACCACTAGCTGTCCCCGCACAGTTCACATTTCGTTCCGGTGCTAGAACACTGCAGGCGCATTCCGATTCATCCACGAGCACCACTTTCCACGCGGGGCCAGCGCCAGCCACGTAAAGCCAATGGGGAAAACAGACAGATCTCAAAGGAAACTAACCTTTGAGACTGAGACATCCCCCAAGACCCCCAGGCTCCAGGAAGATCTGGAACCCCCAATATCCGACTCCCACCAAATGGATGAGGGAACCTCCGCCATCGACATCAAAGGACTCCTGCTAGACCTGAAAGCAGGCATAGGAAGCCTAAACAACAAAATGGATGGACTCTCCTCTAAAGTTGATCTCCTACAGCACCGAATGGACACCCATACTGAGCGCCTGAATGAGGTAGAACAACGTGTTTCCAATCTAGATGACGGCGCAGCGACCCTAGCGGCAAAAGTCACCCAACTTGAAACCCAAATGAAAGCAACTAACGCCAGATGTGAGGATTTGGAAGGATGCTCCAGAAGAAATAACATTAGGATTGTTGGGGTGAGAGAACACCAACTGCAATCCGAAATGGAGGACTTTGTTGAATTGCTCTGCACCACCATGTTCAGTCGGGAAGCCCTCTCTCACATGTTCGTGATAGAGAGAGCCCATAGAATTCCATCCGCCAAACCCGACCCAGGTGCTCCCTCCAGGCCAATAATTGCAAAGCTACTCAACTATAAAGACCGTGATACCATTCTCCGTCTGGCCAGAGAAAAGGGTGAATTACACCACAACGGAGACAGAACACACTTTTATCCAGACTTCTCCCCGGCAGTCCAGTCACAAAGGAGATCCTTCACCTCCATCAGACAAAGGCTTAAAGACAATCAGATATCCTACTCTATGCACTTCCCGGCACGGCTGAGAGTTCAACACGGTGGTAAAGTCCACATCTTCCAAACACCGGAGGAAACAAACGCATTCCTGGATCGTGCAGGCTGTCCCGGGCCAAATCCCAACCAGGCACGTGCGCAGAGGGAAAGATTCCACAGAAACCCAACATAACCAACTCAAGGCCAAAGGCACGAGTCCTAAGCACAAAACGCTGCTACTTTACCGAAATAAACACGGGAGTCACGCACTCTGAGGCAGTGCAGCCTGGGAAGCCCCTAGCACCCCTTGCACAGCAAAAGTCATCTCAACTGTGTATTGTTAATGGGTGGGAATCCGGGTAATGGACTCGCACCGTTGCGGTTCGTACCCTGTTCGAGTGAGCAAACGGGCGAGTTGGGGGTTGCCCATGTAAGGAAGGAAGTTGAAGAAGGGGGATAGGTTTGCGCCTCCGAACCACCCGCCCATGCCGACCCCCCGGACCACCAGGCAGCACCATGCCCCCTCTCTCGAATACCTTGGAGACCCCCTACACCTAGCTGTAGATGCCGTCCACGGCGACCTGCGACCTCTCAACTCGGGTGCAACTACACTAGCTTAAACCCACAAGACAATCACATAATTCAAAGTCGCCACCTGGAGCATTAGGGGAGGCAACCTCCCCTCTAAAACAAGAAAGATCCTGCAATACCTGAAGAGACATGACATTGATGTAGCAATGATCCAAGAGACACATCTACTCCCTGAAAGAGAACACCAATGGGCTCGAAATTGGGGCTGTCATGGATACTTTTCCTCGTTCTCGTCATATGCCAGAGGAATGGCGATCCTAATTAGCCGAAAAACCGGCTTTCGGTTGATAGACATCGAAAGACACTTAAGGCAGATCACTTTTAGTAAAAGGGATCGTTGCGGGCAAAGAGATCACTTTAGTCAACTCCTATGGACCCAACATAGATGGAGCAAACAAATTTGACTGGGTGCTCACACACCTCTCAGCACAGACCTCTACAACGATCATCTGGGCAGGCGATCTGAACACTGCCCTAGACCCCACAAAAGACAAGTCATGGACCATGACTTTGACCATTTCCAAAGCTAGTCTCCAGGTGCAAGAAATATGTAGAGCTTACGATCTTGTAGATGCATGGAGACACAGCAACTGGGAGCGGCGTGACTACACGTTCCACTCGGCAGTGCATAACACCAGCTCCAGAATTGATTACCTATTCATCTCGACCAGGGGTCCTCTTCACTGGGGGCCCTGTCAAATCCTTCCTAACAATTTCTCAGATCACTCTCCGGTAACCCTCATTTGCAACCCGGCCGCCACTAAATCTTACTACTGCACTGGCGCTTCAAACCTGGGTCCCTGCAAGACCAAGTGTTTGCTTCAGAACTACGGGACAAAATCTCTTCTTTCTTAGAAACAAATCTGGGCACAGTGGATTTGATGGGCACAATTTGGGAAACACTGAAGTGCTTAATAAGAGGCGTCTGCCTGGTAAACGAGAATGGCATCCTTAAGCTGATCCGACGGGAACTGTCTGCCAGTGAGGAACGTTTAAAACACCTCGAACTCAAAAAAATCATCCACCACGAATGACCCACGGTCCCAGGCAACACTTAAAGAAGAGTTGCAAACGTTCAGATCCACGGCAGAACGAGAGTTAAAATTCTTGGGCCGAAACAGTCTAATTCATCAATACGGCGAAGGCCAAAAACCGGGTGCCCTCCTTGCAAGACTACTCAACGCCGACAGGAAGCCAACGACAGTCAAAAGGGTACGGACCAGACAAGGCATGCTGGTGCACACAGGCAAAGAAATAGCTGAAGAATTCAAAACCTTTTACCAAAACCTATATTCCTCAAAATACAACTCGGACACTGACACCCTAAACAGGTACCTCGAAGATACGGAGCTCTACTGGGTAGAGAGAGAGAGCTGTGCGAACCCCTCAACGAACCCATCACTTCAGATGAGATAGTAGAAGCCATCAAAACCCTTCCAAACACCAAAGCCCCAGGGCCTGATGGCCTAACGGGTGAATTTTACAAAGCCTTTGCCAATACACTAGCCTCCCTACTAGTAGAGGTGTACAGAGAGGCACTAGACTCAGGCTCCCTCCCACAGTCCTCCCCCAAGGCCAATATAGTTTTACTACACAAGACTGGCAAACCCCCAGAAGAATGCAAATCCTATAGGCCCATATCTCTTCTAAACCTCAACAACAAGATACTGGCGAAAATTCTCACGAACAGGTTACTACCTCTGATGCCCGTCCTCGTGCTCGCGGATCAAGCAGGTTTTGTGCCCGGACGCAGTACGACATTTGGCGTCAGGAGGCTGTTTGGAATGATCGAAGCCCTAGACCCCACCCACCAGGCCGTCGCTGTTCTCCTCGATGCCGAAAAGGCCTTCGATTCGGTAGAATGGCCCTTCCTATTCGCAGTGCTCACCCACACTAGTCTCTCTGCTATATAAAAACCGCCAAGCTAACATATTAGTGGGTTTGGCAAGATTTTCCACAATCCAATTACAACGAGGCACTAGACAAGGGTGCCCCCTGTCGGCGCTAATATTCGTGCTGATAATGGAACCCCTAGCGTCGAACCTACAAACCCAGCAACTCCACAGAGGGCTCAGCGTCAGCCCACACAGGCTGATCATATCCCTATACGCGGACGATGTAGCACTATTCATTCGTGACCCCAGTGAAAACCTAAACCCAGTCATGAGAGAAGTAATTAAATTCAGGGCAATATCCGGCTTAAAAATCAATCATACTAAATCTATCATATTCCCGCTCACCCCAGCCACTAGAGCATTCACTGACGATTATCAATTCACATGGGCGACCTCATAGGTATGCTACCTGGGGATACTGATGTCATTAAGCTATCAAGATGTATTCCGGGACAACTACGAAGTAGTGTTAAAAACACTACAAGAGAAGGTAAACCGCTGGAAATCTCTCCCACTGACTCTGTGGGGAAGAGCCTCACTAGTTAAAATGGTGATCCTACCGAAACTACTATACCTTTTTGCCAACATACCCATTCTGATCCCTCAATCCTTTTTAAAAAGAACTAAAAGCCTGGTCCTCGAACTACCATGGGCGGGCAAACCAGCCAGAGTCGCTCACTCGACACTGATACTTCCAGTGTCCAGCGGAGGACTAGCCCTCCCAGACTTAGAGAGATACTTCTGGGCGGCCCAAGCGCAGTTCCTCAGCCACTGGTACGCAACCCTTTTCATCAGACCACACGTGCAAATTGAGCGTGCCCTGGCAACTCCCAATTTACTGAGGGCGGTCATCATCAGTCAGCTCCCAGTACGCTTTAACACTATGAACGTGGTCCTCGCGACCTATGGGATCTGGAAGAAGCTCGCACAAAAATACAAAGTTCAAGTGAGATATTCGCCCCTCCTACCGGTAAAATTCATACCAGGGATCCCTCTGACCGCTGAAAAGGTATTTCACCAATGGTTGGAGAAGCTATGGATAAACACTCTGGGTGACCTGTTCAGTGAAGGAGTCTTCATTACACCACAACAAGCAACAGAAAGAGGAGGCAATACCCCCTAGACGAGTTTCTTTACTTTAGAACCCGATATACTCTCCAAGCACTATTCCCCTCCTTTCTGCAACAACCCCAACTTGGCAACTATTGCACAACGTGATCCAGGCGCAAGGCGAGGGCAGACTAATCTCAACCATTTACAAATCCATCTTAACAGACACAGTACCTACCAACACACGCATAAAAACAAGGTGGGAAAGATCCCTCCAATTTACAATCCGCATGAAGATTGGACTTTTATCCTGCGACAAACTCAAAAAATCACTCTCAATTCACGCCTCAAGCAAATCCACTTTAACTTCTTACATCAGACGTACTTTACCCCTGCCAAAAAGAGCAGACAACAATCAGATATGCCCGCAAAGTGTGGAAGATGTAGTAGCCACACGGCTGACTTTATACACCTAGCATGGGACTGCCCCAAGCTAACGCCATTCTGGACCCAGGTCCTCCAGATAACATCAGCAATTATAGGAGAGGAATCACTGCCGGTCCCGACGGTAGCATTACTCGGGATGACGAAACAGCTGTCATCAGCTGTGAGGAAACTGGTAGGGGTACTGCTGACTCTGGCGCGCAGAAGAGTAGCCATGTCATGGGGCCGAGGACTGGCCCCGCCGATAACAAATTGGCGAAAAGACATGGCCAGGACGTGGAGTCAGACTTCATCAAGACATTGCCCCAACACGCACGCCCCCCTGATATCTGGGGCCCACTTGTGACATACCTGATTAACGAGGCAGACCAGGACGTATCATCCTCGTCAGGAAGGCACAGCACCCAGGACATTGAGGCTTAACGTACCCAAACAATAAAACCAGCGCACCCACCGATGTACTTGGAGGGAAAAACAACCCACCATCAACTCAATAGACTGAGAGAGGGAAGGAACTAGTGGGGCTTGGGGGGGATTCGGATGGCGCATGGGGGAACAAGCCCTAATGTGGGTGTGATTGTTTGTAATAGTTTGAAAAATCTAAAATAAAGTTCTTAAAAAATAAAGGAAAAAGAAAAAAAAAAGAAAGCCGCACCAGATGTATGCCAAAGAGACGATAATCTCTTGGAAGAGGTCCCCGAAGGAATATGAAAACGAGAGAAAGAGAAGCTGGTGACGTCACAAGAAACAAACGTGACGCACGGAGAAGACTGGCTGAAGAAGAAGAAGATGCATGGACCTTATATAAACTGGTGACAAAATAAGGAATTGAGTGAACTTTCCTATGCGAAAAAGAAGATTGCATGTCTGTGTGACACACTGCAGAAAATGCAAGTCGTCCAAAGAATGTACAGAGGCAGAAACGCAAGTAGACTAAGTAATCATAGAAGCTAGCTCTACGTAGTGAATAGACTGCAGGCAAAGCCGCCAATGTATAGTGTCTGGACATCAAAGTCACACATTTTAGTAAGTTCAGAAAGAAGGATCGTGAGCTGTGTGTCGCAGCAAAGAATTAGCTGAAGATCTCCAGCTTGAAGGGTGAAGGGGTTTGGCCTGGTATCAAAGCTGGAGCAAGCCAAGGCCGGATATCTATCCTTGAAGAACAGAAACCGTGAGAGGCTGAATCATCCCTCGTTAGGGGGCAAAGAAAGAACACGCAAGTGCCAAGTTTATTAATTAAAGACAATCAATTGCTGCAAAACGTGGCCGAATTGCGGTCTCCTGTCACGTGGACTAAGGATGAAAATAGGAGTTGGGCATGCAGACCAGAACTGTGATAAGCGTGTGCCCATACTCCCTTATATTCCCAGAGACGAGAATAAATTGCAAGGCCATGTTCAAAGGCAATCCTCATGGAAAAATGCATGGACGATGAGAGATGTTGGGCTAATTGGGTTGGAAAACAAAGTCAAGCCTACCTCCCGGCACCTGGGTATGCGCATATGTGCGGGTAAGGAGCCAAATGTTCTAGACATGGCACAAGCGTACCAACCAGTTAAAGAGGGCCGTATAATGAAGGGTCTTATAGTTTAAGAGCCAATAGTATTTTGTGTACTTAATAAGTGATGAGGATGACTTGCACTAGAGGCAGGCTCAAGTTGTCCACCTGACAGTATATGCCCTATCACATCCCAACCCCTTATAGAAAGTATACTTAGATGTTCCCCTTGAGCCAACCACAATCCCTTGTAGGTTTTTCTCATTTGCCATATAGTATGACGTCACTTAAGACAAATTTCTAGTATATAAGTGTGTTTTTATGTAAAACGTGTTGAGAGATTGAGCGAATGTCTGTCAATGTCCATTGTAACTCCCTATTTTAGATAATTGATATTAAAAGTTGAATTGGACTTTGCCAACTTCCTGAGTTGGTCTGATTATTTGGTGTAAGAGTTACTCTGCATCCCATCCTTTGCATGACATGTTACTGATTAAGGACCTTATGTTCATTGGGTACTGTGCCTCCTGACTAATTATAGTCCTCTACATGCTGCCTTGTTTTTCCTGACCTATCATGTTCTCTGCACTGTGCCCTTAGTCTCCTGACTCCTCATGCTCCTCTATTCTATGTGCTGCTCCTCCACAATGTGTGCTGAGTCTCATGCTGACTCATCATGCTCCTCTATTCTATGTGCTGCTCCTCCACACTGTGTGCTGAGTCTCATGCTGACTCATCATGCTCCTCTACCTTGTGTCTTGTGTCTCCCGACTCGTTGTGCTCCTCTACGCTTTGTACTGTGTCTGTCGACTCATCATTCTCCTCTAGACTAAGCTTTGTCTGTCCCAGCTCATTGGTAGGAACACTCCACACCTGTCCCTCTTCTGCACCACAGGCAGTAGACAGAACGTCCTCCTCCTCCTCCTCCGACCGAAGCACCTGAGCATATACTACCATCACTTGTGCCGCAGTTGCTGCCGAATGTAACATTGAGGCCTGCAAGTTACCACACACACTTCTGGTCTCCGTTCCAGAGAACAGCAGCAGCCGCGGATGTAAATGCCCTACAGCCGCATGTCTGTTCCCACACCTCACAGGTGTCGTGGTTTCAGGCATGTCTGCACTCACACGGGTCCTACTATAATCTCCTTCTGCCACCAAAGACTTCCATGACTATTCTATGCAAGCAAAAATATTTGGACCAGCCACAAAAAGACGAACCACTCAGTTATGCAACTGAGCGCACTCTTGCCCAAAACAGATTTCTAAGACATTAATTTATAAAAAAAGCATTGTAAGAATTGCCTTTTGGGAAAAGGAGTTTTAAGACTTGCACGCACACAGACACACACACACACACCCACCACCGCCACCAAGGATTTAGTCCAGCCATGAAAAGATGGCCCACTGAGCTACAGCCGCTAAATGTGATCTGCTTGTCTGCGGCTCCCTCCAATTTTTGGATGCTCGTGACTCCTCTCCTCAGGCTGCCAAGTAGTGGCACAGACATGTATGTGATGCAAGATAAGCAGTACTCCCAAAGGACGGCCTATCCAATTTCAATTTTAACCACAATCTCAGTCCTATTTTTGTTTAATTTTCTACCTGTCCCTCAACTCAATCCCACTGAATTTTTCCACCTGACTCTCAAATAAATCCTAATAATTGACTGCCTCTCTTCCAACTATATCCTATAAATGGTCTACCTATCAACACAAGGCTGCTTCTGAAATTGTATTTAATGGCCGTCAAATTCCACACACACGTTTAGCGAAAAACAGCCAAAATTCGTGTCGTTTGAGTTATAGCTGAATTGTGCCACCCAGTTTACCCAGTATGAACCGTGTGCATGTATTTTCCTAGATGTGGCATCCATGGAAGGTCGTGCACGTGAGCCGCTGCGCCACGAGCAGAATGCCAACATTTCTCTGAAACATAATCGACAGAATGCGATTGCACGTGCTTTAAACTTCCCTCTCATCCCAGCAGCCACGTAGGGGTTAAAATGAAAGCCTCAGTGAGAAGGGATTTGCCTCAAAGGAAGCAACATCATCCGATGTAACCTTCTCGTGCGGCTGCTTTAATTTCCCATGAGCCTCCTCGTCAGGATTCCCTTTTGAAACCTCTATCAGCGCTGCCATGACAGTAAGGGTCAGGTGCCAGGAGCACAGGCGGCGGGGGGGGGGGTGTGGGGGGGAACGGGGGAGGGGTGGACAGCGTCAAAGCCTGCAAGTTTAAGCCACAGGAAGGGGGGCGTCAAAACCTGTAAGACTTGAACCAGAGGAAGGGGGGGCGTCAAAGGCTGCAAGTCTTCAGCTGGGGAAGGGGTGCATCAAAACCTGCAAGTCTACAGCCAGAGTAAGGGTTGCATCAAAACCTGCAAGTCTTCAGCCAGAGGAAGGGGTGCGTCAAAACCTGCAAGTCTTCAGCCAGAGGAAGGGGGCATCAAAACCTGCAAGTCTTCAGCCAGAGGGAGGGGTGCGTCAAAACCTGCAAGTCTTCAGCCAGAGGAAGGGGGCATCAAAACCTGCAAGTCTTCAGCCAGAGGGAGGGGTGCGTGAAAACCTGCAAGTCTTCAGCCAGAGGGAGGGGTGCGTGAAAACCTGCAAGTCTTTAGCCAGAGGAAGGGGGACGTGAAAACCTGCAAGTCTTCAGGCAGATGAAGGGGTGCATTAAAGCCTGCAAGTCTTCAGTCAGAGGAAGGGGGGCCTCCAAACCTGCAAGTCTTCAGCCAGAGGAAGGGGTGCATCAAAACCTGCAAGTCTTCAGCCAGAGGAAGGGTGGCATCAAAACCTGCAAGTCTTCAGCCAGAGGGAGGGATGCATAAAAACCTGCAAGTCTTCAGCCAGAGGAAGGGCAGCGTCAAAACCTGCAAGTCTTCAGCCAGAGGAAGGGGTGCATCAAAACCTGCAAGCCTTCAGCCAGAGGAAGGGGTGCATCAAAACCTGCAAGTCTTCAGCCAGCGGAAAGGGCGCATCCAAACCTGCAAGTCTTCAACCAGAGGAAGGGGCGTGTCAAAACCTGCAAGTCTTCAGCCAGAGGAAGTGGCGCATCAAACCTGCAAGTCTTCAGCCAGAGGAAGGTGCGCAACAAAACCTGCAAGTCTTCAGCCAAAGGAAGGGGCGTGTCAAAACCTGCAAGTCTTCAGCCAGAGGAAGGGGTGCATCAAAACCTGCAAGTCTTCAGCCAGAGGAAGGGGTGCATCAAAACTTGCTAGTCTTCAGCCAGAGGAAGGGGTGCATCAAAACCTTCAAGTCTTCAGCCAGAGGAAGGGGTGCATCAAAACCTGCAAGTCTTCAGCCAGAGGAAGGGGTGCATTCAAACCTGCAAGTCTTCAGTCAGAGGAGGGGGTGCATCAAAACCTGCAAGTCTTCAGCCAGAGGAAGGGGTGCGTCAAAACCTGCAAGTCTTCAGCCAGAGGAAGGGGGGCATCAAAACCTGCAAGTCTTCAGCCAGAGGGAGGGGTGCGTCAAAACCTGCAAGTCTTTAGCCAGCGGAAGGTGGGCCTCAAAACCTGCAAGTCTTCAGACAGATGAAGTGGTGCATTAAAGCCTGCAAGCCTTCAGCCAGAGGAAGGGGTGCCTCCAAACCTGCAAGCCTTCAGCCAGAGGAAGGGGTGCATCAAAACTTGCAAGTCTTCAGCCAGAGGAAGTGGGGCATCAAGACCTGCAAGTCATCAGCCAGAGGGAGGGGTGCATCAAAACCTGCAAGCCTTCAGCCAGAGGAAGGGCAGCATCACAACCTGCAAGTCTTCAGCCAGAGGAAGGGGTGCAACAAAACCTGCAAGTCTTCAGCCAGAGGAAGGGGTATGATATGATATGATATGGTATTTGTAACGCGCCTATACACAAGTGTTTCAAGGCGCGTGCATCAAAACCTGCAAGTCTACAGCTAGAGGAAGGGGTGCGCCAAAACCTGCAAGTCTTCAGCTAGAGGAAGGGTTAATCAAAACCTGCAAGTCTTCAGCCAGAGGAAGGAGCACATCAAAACCTGCAAGTCTTCAGCCAGAGGAAGGGGTGCATAAAAACCTGCAAGTCTTCAGCCAGAGTAAGTGGTGCATCAAAACCTGCAAGTCTTCAGCCAGAGGAAGGGGTGCATCAAAACCTGCAAGTCTTCAGCCAGAGGAAGGGGCGCATCAAACCTGCAAGTCTTCAGCCAGAGGAAGGTGCGCAACAAATCCTGCAAGTCTTCAGCCAAAGGAAGGGGCATGTCAAAACCTGCAAGTCTTCAGCCAAAGGAAGGGGCATGTCAAAACCTGCAAGTCTTCAGCCAGAGCAAGGGGTGCATCAGAACCTGCAAGTCTTCAGCCAGAGGAAGGGGGGCATCCAAACCTGCAAGTCTTCACCCAGAGGAAGAGGTGCATTCAAACCTCCAAGTCTTCAGCCATGGGAAGGGGGGTATCCAAACATGCAAATCTTCAGCCAGAGGAAAGGGTGCATAAAAACCTGCAAATCTCCAGCCAGAGGAAGGGGTGCATCATAGCCTGCAAGTCTCCAGCTCCAGAGGGAGGAGTGCACCAAAACCTGCAAGTCTTCAGCCAAAGAAAGGGGTGCATCATAGCCTGCAAGTCTTCAGCTCCAGAGGGAGGGGTGCACCAAAACCTGCAAGTCTTCAACCAAAGAAAGGGGTGCATCAAAACCTGCAAGTATTCAGCCAGAGGAATGTGTGCATCCAAACCTGCAAGTCTACAGCCAGAGGGATGGGTGCATTCAAACCTGGAGGTCTTCAGCCAGTGGAAAGGGTGCATCAAGGCCTGCAAGTTTTCAGCCATACAAAGGGGTGCATCAAAACCTGAAAGTCTTCAGCCAGAGGAAGGGGGCATCCAAACCTGCAAATCTTCAGCCAGAGGAAGGGGTGTATCCAAACCTGCAAGTCTTCAGCCAGAGGAAGGGGTGCATCAAAACCTGCAAGTCTTCAGCCAGAGTAAGGGGCGCATCAAACCTGCAAGTCTTCAGCCAGAGGAAGGTACGCAACAAATCCTGCAAGTCTTCAGCCAAAGGAAGGGGCATGTCAAAACCTGCAAGTCTTCAGCCAAAGGAAGGGGCATGTCAAAACCTGCATGTCTTCAGCCAGAGGAAGGGGTGCATCAGAACCTGCAAGTCTTCAGCCAGAGGAAGGGGGGCATCCAAACCTGCAAGTCTTCACCCAGAGGAAGGGCTGCATCAAAACCTGCAAGTCTTCAGCCAGAGGAAGAGGTGTATTCAAACCTGCAAGTCTTCAGCCAGAGGAAGGGGGGCATCCAAACATGCAAATCTTCAGCCAGAGGAAAGGGTGCATAAAAACCTGCAAGTATTCAGCCAGAGGAAGGGGTGCATCAACACCTGCAAATCTCCAGCCAGAGGAAGGGGTGCATCATAGCCTGCAAGTCTTCAGCTCCAGAGGAAGGGGTGCACCAAAACCTGCAAGTCTTCAGCCAAAGAAATGGGTGCATCAAAGCTGGCAAGTCTTCAGCCAGAGCAAGGGGTGCATCGAAACCTGCAAGTATTCAGCCAGAGGAATGGGTGCATCCAAACCTGAAAGTCTACAGCCAGAGGAATGGGTGCATTCAAACCTGCAGGTCTTCAGCCAGTGGAAAGGGTGCAGCAAAGCCTGCAAGTTTTCAGCCATACGAAGGGGTGCATCAAAACCTGAAAGTCTTCAGCTAGAGGAAGGGGGCATCCAAACCTGCAAATCTTCAGCTAGAGGAAGGGGTGCATCCAAACCTGCAAGTCTTCAGCCAGAGGAGGGGGTGCATCATAGCATGCAAGTCTTCAGCTCCAGAGGAAGGGGTGCACCAAAACCTGCAAGTCTTCAGCCAAAGGAAGGGGTGCATCAAAGCCGGCAAGTCTTCAGCCAGAGCAAGGGGTGCATCAAAACCTGCAAGTATTCAGCCAGAGGAATGGGTGCATCCAAACCTGCAAGTCTACAGCCAGAGGAATGGGTACATTCAAACCTGCAAGTCTTCAGCCAGAGGAAGGGGTGCATTCAAACCTGCAGGTCTTCAGCCAGTGGAAAGGGTGCAGCAAAGCCTGCAAGTTTTCAGCCATACGAAGGGGTGCATCAAAACCTGAAAGTCTTCAGCTAGAGGAAGGGGGCATCCAAACCTGCAAATCTTCAGCCAGAGGAAGGGGTGCATCCAAACCTGCAAGTCTTCAGCCAGAGGAGGGGGTGCATCATAGCATGCAAGTCTTCAGCTCCAGAGGAAGGGGTGCACCAAAACCTGCAAGTCTTCAGCCAAAGGAAGGGGTGCATCAAAGCTGGCAAGTCTTCAGCCAGAGCAAGGGGTGCATCAAAACCTGCAAGTATTCAGCCAGAGGAATGGGTGCATCCAAACCTGCAAGTCTACAGCCAGAGGAATGGGTGCATTCAAACCTGCAAGTCTTCAGCCAGAGGAAGGGGTGCATTCAAACCTGCAGGTCTTCAGCCAGAGGAAGGGGGGCGTCAAAACCTGCAAGTCTTCAGCCAAAGGAAGGGATGCATCAAAGCCGGCAAGTCTTCAGCCAGAGCAAGGGGTGCATCAAAACCTGCAAGTATTCAGCCAGAGGAATAGGTGCATCCAAACGTGCAAGTCTACATCCAGAGGAATGGGTGCATTCAAACCTGCAAGTCTACAGCTAGAGGAATTGGTGCATTCAAACCTGCAAGTATTCAGCCAGAGGAAGGGGTGCATTCAAACCTGCAGGTCTTCAGCCAGAGGAAGGGGTACATCATAGCCTGCAAGCCTTCAGCCAGAGGAAGGGGGGCATCCAAACCTGCATATCTTCAGCCAGAGGAAGGAGTGCATCCAAACCTGCAAGTCTTCAGCCAGAGGAGGGGGGCATAGCAGAAAATACACAGATGTGTCCTGTCACTTACCTTTGTTTACCTTTGCTTAGACTTTCAGACATCCTTTATTTCTATTCTTTTGCTGTCCGTGTATGATGCATTAGAGAAGGTGTACCTGATCTTGTTGCTATTGCTGTATGGAAGGGCGGTTCTTTGGTTTTAATAGTTGCCTTGATAAAGCACATCTTTGCAAGAAACACGTTGACAATACATTAGATGGTGACCTGGCTACTGTGTGCAGCTGTGATTGTGTTTCTCTTGATTGCAGTGGTCCCTAGTCTGCTGAATAACATGTCAGCCTGCACCAGGCGTGCTCGCATTGCCGGTTCCCCCGCGGCAGCGCTTGACTCGCCCCAGAGATTTCTCATGGATGCCTCTCAAATGAGCCTTTCTCCCTCTGTATTCTGACCGCTTCTTATAGGAATGGGACCGTTTTCAGCAGTACCAATATTTGAAGCAACATAAGAGCACCCGATATACTCCATGATAGTCATGGGTGCTTTTCTGTCAAGATAACAACATATAGCCTGCCGTCTACTGCAACTCCATAAAGATATCCAAATATCCTCTCCCTTCATCTCCCTCAAAGCATTCACCTTTCGGCACTCCAGATGTTTAGGACTTCAACTGCCATCAGCCACATTCAGCATATTCAGTAGTGAGGGATCAAGGGAGTTGTAGTTTAAAATGTCTGGAAATCCACAGATTGCAGACCAATGGCTACCAGTTGCCCTGCATCATCCATCAGGTTTTCCTCAACTTGCCCCTCTTTCCTCAAATCGGGTGGTACGCCCCCACCAGACCACTACCCTTCCTTCCTGGTCTCTTGCATAGAACCCCCACTCCATAAAATGGCGAGGATTGGCAGCCCAGCCTTCGCGCTTCCAGCCGCCATTCTCTGGAACTCCTAGGAGGGGGAAGGCTTAATCGTTTCCACTCTCATTGGACTTCGCCCATGAGGTCTTGTGTTAGTGCCATGAGTTCGCATGTGGTTTAGAAGTGTATGTAAGTTAAATCAATATCATTAGCACTAAACAATCTAAGTGTACATATGAGAAAAGCATACTACACAGCTGCATACTGCAAGACTCTTAATGGTAGCAGCGAGCTTCCTATCCTTATTACAGAATCAATCAGAAATCAAGACCACGGTTCGCTTTTCATGCTCTGCTATGTCTCTCTCTTCTCATATCTCCTCCTTTGCCTGCTCCTGTCACTTTCATCTTATAACGCCTGTCAAGCTCGTCCTTTCCCTTCCCTTCCCTTCCTTCCCTTCCCTTCCTTCCCTTTCCTTCCCTTCCCTTCCCTTTCCTTTCTTTCCTTTCCTTTCCTCCCCTTCCTCCTTCCCTTCCTTCTCCCTTTCCTTGCCTTCCCTTTCCTTTCCTTTCCTTTCCTTTCCTTTCCTTTCCTTTCCCTTTCCTTTCCTTTCCTTCCCTTCCCTTCCCTCCCTTCCCTTCCCTTCCCTTCCCTTCCCTCTCTCCTTTCCTTCCTTCCTTCCTCCTTCCTTCCTTCCCTTCCCTTCCCTTCCCTTCCCTTCCCTTCCCTTCCCTTCCCTTT